>NC_080176.1:21805461-22081080 GCF_950295315.1 Erinaceus europaeus | reverse complement strand
CGCCTGAGTGAGAAGAGAGGGGTTGGAGGGAGTGAGGGAGGAGGAGAGAACCGGCAGTGACAGTTAGGAATTAATGGAGGAGAAAAGGGAACGGGGAGGGGGGAGTGGCTCCCCTAAGGCCGGGGCTTTGCAGGGAGAGTGTGGAAAGTGGGTTTTTAGGACACGTGTGGGAAGGGCTTCCTTGAGCCACTGCCACTACAGCTCTGGGTTTAAGGAACTGGGCTTCCTGCTGGGGCTCAGCCTCCTCAAGGTCAGAGAAGGCCTGGCTTCCTTGGGGTACAACGGGGCACGGGGGGTAGGAGGTGAGGCAGAGGACAAGATGGAGGTTAGAGCTCTTGGGTTCGGGCTTGATCTGGAGACGGAGGCTTTATGTTTTTTTATCTTTTTATTTATTTATTATTGGATAGAGACAAAGAAATTGAGAGGGGAGGGGGAGATAGAGACAAGGAGAGACAGAGAGACACCTGCAGCCCTGCTTAACCATTCGTGAAGTTTCCCCCTACAGGTGGGGAGCAGGGGCTTGAACCCAGGTCCTTGTGCACTGTAATGTGAGCACTTAGCCAGGTGCGCCACTGCCTGGCCCCTTGGAGGAGGAGTTGAGACCTCACCCCCAAAAAAAATCTCAGTTCCTCTTGCTACAAAGTGGAGACCCTTAGGGTTCCCACCCACACCTGTCACAGACTCCTTCCCCACCCTGCGTGGGTGGCATGGGTGGCCCCCAGGCAACGTCTTCTGGAAACATCTCCCCTCTGCATCCTGTCCACTGGAAGAGCTGGAAAAGTCATCTGTCGTCCAAGCCAGGGCTGCCCTGGCTGGAGCCCGGCCAGGCACATTCCTCAGAGCCTGTGTCATTTTATGTCCCTCTTATTAGTAATCAGACAGGATTCATAGCCCATGGACGGTTCGTTCTTGCCAGAGGCTGATCAATTAGCTAGGCTCCAGCTTCATTCTCCAATAATTAAAAAACTTTTTTTCTTTTTTGACCAGAGGACTGCTGAGCTCTGGCATCTGTTAATATGAGGGGTGGGGGAGAGGGGTGTTGAACCCAGGACCTCCTGTGCATAAGTCCTGTGTGCTACTGCCTCACTGGCCCTGTGCCCCCTGAGAGGCTTTGCAGCAGAAAGAAGCAGCTCTGGGGTCACCACTCCCCCAGCTGGGTTGGGGCAAGGCTGCTTCCAGATCTGCTGGCTAGCCCTGCTGGCCTTGGCCTCTGGGGGTGCCGCCATCCGCCATCCCCAGCAACATGCTTTACAGGGGTGTGGTTCTTAGCCAGAGCTGTGAAAGAAGTCCCTGAGCCAGCTTGACCCCCCAGCCTCTACGGGCATGGCAGCCCCTGCCCCTGTCCCACACTGGACACACGGCCTGTCCCCTCCCTGGGGCTGTCCAGCCTCATTGGTGAGGGAGGAGGCAGATTGAGACCCACAGCCAGCTCTCCTGTCCCCAGAGAGGAGACATTTTCCAGAAAGGACTCTCATCCCCTCCTGCAGAGACCACTGACTTCTGAGTCAGAAGGACCCAAGTTTGGTGTTGGAGTCCCACTCAGCTGGTGGAGCCCAGGCCTTGCTTGCCTGAAGCTCCTGGTGCTACATGGACCAGAGTGGGCTTCTGGCATCTCTCTCTCTCTCTCTTTTTTTTAATTATCTTTATTTATTGGATAGAGAGAGTCAGAAATCTAGAGGAAGGGGAGACAGAGAGACAAAGAGACACCTGCAGACCAGCATCACTCACAAAGCTTTCCCCCTGAAGGTGGGAATCAGGGCCTCGAACCAGAGTCCCTGCACATTATAACATGTGTGCTCAACCAGGTGTGCCACCACCCAGACTCCTGGCTTCTCCCCCTTCTCCCCCTTCTCTCTCACTCTCTCTCTCTCTCCTTTTACCCTCCTCTTTCCCTCTCCCTCTGCCATCTATCTCATATAAGATAGATGAAAATACACCTTTTAAAACTCTGAGTTTTTGTTGTTGCTTTTATTTTATTAGTGATTTAATAACAATTTACAAGGCTATAAGAGAACAGGTAAAGTTCTGTAGTTCCACACCTCTCCCACCATCAAAGTTCCGTGCCCTACCCAGCAGGATAACCACCATAGTTCTCCCAAGATCTTGAAGACAGATCAGCTACTCTTCTTCTTGTTGTTGGTCTCCTTCTCCTTATCCTCCTTCTCCTCCCTCTATTTCTCCCTCTTCCTCTTCCTCTCCTCCTCCTTCCTCTTCTTCTTCCTGTGCTTCCATTCCCCACACGAGTGAAGCTGTGCAGTAGTTGTCTTTCGCCTCCTTGCTTACTTTGTGAAGCATAAGCACCTCCAGTCCCCAGGACGCAGGATCATCTTTCCAAACTTCTGGGAAGCCCTCCACGGGGTATGTGTTCAGTCACTCCTCTCCCAGCCCCCTGTGCACACGGGCTGCTTCCGCAGCTCAGCTACCTACAGCTGTGAGCAGGGGGGCGCCCACATCTATCCCTCCAATGAGTGAAAACCCTGACTTTCAACCCACTCTCGCTTGGGCCCATGGAGGCTCTGTGGTCTTGGGTACTGTGCTCCGCCTCTCGGAGCTCCTCTGTGTCTCACAGTGCAGGGAAATGAATGACACCAGGCTGTGGAGCTGGGAGCTCAGCCCAGCTGTCTGTGTCCACTTCTCAGCCTCCGCCCCTCCCCACCCCGAGAACCCAGACAGGCCTGCTGCACCCCTCCTCTCCTCTCCCACACCCACACTCTCCTGGACCTGCCTGTCCAAGCCTCAGGCTGTAGGGACTGCGGCTGGCTGGGCCCCAACTCTTTGTGGGGATGGACGGCAGGGCATGAAGAGTGGCTCAGAGTTTCAAGGTCAGGCCGGTCCTCCCTGTGAGGATAACAGAGAGCGGTCCATTACATTGTCAAGCTAATACAGGGTGATGGAGCGGCTCCAGACGGCGCATCCTGGAAGACTGTAAAAGTCTAAGAGATTTAGGGAAACGACACCTCGGGGAGTGAGCGCATTAGACAGGATGGATCAGAGCTGTCTCCTGGCCTCTCCCCATGCCCCCCAGAGGAATGGCTCCCCCAGCCTCCTGAAGACGGTTGGATGGATGGATGGATGGATGGATGGATGGATGGATGGATGGATGGATGGATGGATGGATGGATGACGTCTCCCCACTGGTCGGCGATTGTTGGGAGTGGAGCCTGAACCTTATTTCACCCCAAGTGAAAAAGTAGCCCCACGCACACCGACTCCCACTTCTCCTCAGGTGACTGTAACATAGCACGACCCCCAGCTCCCACTCGGCCAGCCTGGGGTGCGACTTAACACCCCAAGGTGAAGGGTTTCTACTCCAAGGAGCTCCTTGATGCGCTGAGGCTTTTAAACTGCTCTTAAACTGGTGTAAAACCAGCAGTGTGATAAGCTTCCCCGGTGCTGGGGGGAGAAATGCCCTTCTGCAGGGTGGAGTGGTGGCAGGAGCCACCGGCTGGACTTCCCAATTTCCCAGGGTTGCCAAGGAGACCATCCACCAGCCTCCTCCCTACATGCTGCCTCCTTCCGGGGCTTGAGGAGGAGCCCACCATGCAGGCCCAGTGGCTGGAGCACTGTGACAGCCCTTGGGGACCAGCAGTGCAAAGAGCACTGTCACCATAGCCACTAATTAGGGGCCAGGACAGGGTAGAAGACAGGAGCTTCTCTGAAAAATGTCAAGCAGCCACAGGCCAACTTGGGCCACCCAGAAGGGAAATAGACACTTGTCTTTGTGAAAAACTGTCCCAGAAGGTGCTGCCCTCTCTCACTCACCCTCACTGTCACCACCACCATCATAGGGACAGGACTGGCATAACAGAGGGCCCAGGGCTCCCAGGTTCAGTCCCTGGTACTGTCCTTGGCCTAGGTCAGAGCTGAGTGAGGTTCTGGGCTCTCTTCCATCCTCTCATTCTCGTGAAAAGAAAATAGATCTTGAGGGCCAGGTAGTGGCGCACCTGGTTGAGCACACACATTACAATGCTCAAGGACCTAAGTTCAAGCCCCTGGTCCCCATCTGCTGAGGGGAAACTTCATGAGTAGTGAAGCAGGGTTGCAGGTGTCTCTCTGTCTCTTTCCCTCTCTAACTCCCCTTCCATTCTCAATTTCTCTCTATCCAATAATAAATAAATAATTTTTTTTTAAAAAAGAGGGGCCAGATGGTGGCACACCTGGTTGAGCTCACATGTCACAGTATACAAGGACCCAGGTTCAAGGCCCTGGTCCCCACCTGCAGAGGGAAAGCATTACAAGTGACGAAACAGGTCTTCAGGTGTCTCTCTGCCTCTCCCACTCTATCTCCCAGTACCCTCTTGACTTCTGATTGCCTCTATCCAATAAATAAAGATAATAAAAAAGCAAAGAAAATAGATCTTTCTAGCATAATGACTGTGCAAGGAGACTCTCATGCCTGAGGCTCCAAAGTCTGAGGTATAATCCCATCCACCACCATAAACCAGAGCTGAGTAGGGCTCTGGTAAAATCATAATAATAGTAATAAATAAACAAATATTTCAAAAAAATACTCAAAGTGGGACAGAGTAGTGGTCATTGTCCACTGTGTGTGGGCCCTGGGGTGCACAGAGCTGGCTCTCTTGCTCCATGAATAGCTCCTCTGAAGGCATGCTGTGTATCCATACGCCAATGGCTTCATAAGATGCTTCATTTAGGATTGTGAGGCTCTGTGAAAAGCAACTCTTGAAGGAAAAAAAAAAAGGAATATTTTCATCAACCAAATCGGAGAATCTGATTGAGTGTTTTTATAATCCCTGTGCACTTGTTAATTACGGAGATTAAGCAGCAATCAGTCTTAGCTGTGTTTTCAGCATTTTCTCCAGGCTTTAATAAAGAAATTAAGCAGCACAAGTGAAACAAGTTAGCTTCACCTCCTGTCAGGTTTCTTTATCTCTCTGCTTTTTCTTGAGGGCATGAAAACAACCCTCCCAAATGTGCTGTGAAACCGTAAGTTCCTGATCTGGGGGCCAGGCGGTGGCACACCTGGTTAAGCACTCATATTACAGTGCATAAGGGCCAGAGTTCAAGCCCCTGGTCTCCACCTGCAGGGCTACAGGTGTCTCCCTGTCTCTTTCCCTCACCCATCTCCATTTTGCTTTGTCTCTATGAATAATAAATAAATATATTTTTCTAAAGTCCTGATTCCACATTCCCCACTGTATGTGCAATCGGAAGTGATGTGTGATTTCTCTCTTCAGAGCTGGGGCCTCACACAGGATCTCGCATGTGTGATACTGGGCTGCTCCTTCATTCTGACAGACAAGAAAAAGAAGACAACACAGCATGAAGCACCGGAGCTTTCCCTGTTGCCATATACCTCTTGTCTGGTGCCAGGGCTTGAGCCTGGGCTGCATCTGTGCCCTACCCAATGAGCTCTCTTAGACTCTGATCAGATTTTGTGTATCTTAAAAATTCATACTTGGGGTCTGGGTCTGGGCAGTAGTTTATCTAGTTGAGCACACACATTACTATGTGCAAGGATCCAGTTTCAAGCCCCCAGTTCCCACCTGCAAGGGGGAAGCTTCACCTGCCTTGAAGCAGGTATCTCCCCACTTCCCTTGCAATATCTGTCTATCCTATCAAATAAAATAACATTTAAAAAAAAATTCGGGAGTCAGGCAGGCAGCGAGTTAAGCGCACTTGACACAAAGTGCAAGGACCAGGGTAAGGATCCCAGTTCAAGCCCCCAGCTCCTCCATGCAAAGGAGTCACTTCACAAATGGTGAAGCAGGTCTTCAGGTGTCTATCTTTCTCTCCCCCTCTCTATCTTCCCCTCCTCTCTCCATTTCTCTCTGTCCAATCCAACAACAACGACATCAATAATAACTACAACAAAAAAACAAGAACAAGGGCGGACTTCCAGAGGCAGGGCTATGGAGCAGCAGCAGCTGTGTTTCTCTACTCTCCTCTCCCAGGTCAACTAGGAATACCAAAGGAGACCACCTGGGATCACTACAAGACAGGACTAGAAGGATTTCAGGAACCCAGCAAATCACCAGTGAGTGCAAATACGTGTGGATTGTGGACAGAGAAGAGCCTAGGGAGAGATTAAGTGGCTGGTAACCGTCTGGCAGGTTACCAGTTGAGACACCACCTTCAGTCTGTTTCACCAACAAGTGGACGGCTGAAGGGAGGAGAGAACTGAACTCCCCTGAGACTCACCAAATGCAACTGTGAGTTTCCATTGCTACTGCCACTAGAATCTGGAGCAGCAGGGTAGGGTGGGGGGCTGTGCTGACACCAGGGGACACAGAACTAACGAGGAAACTTAGGAGAAGATCTATACCTTGGTGGCCTAGTGGTGGGGTTGTGAAAGTCTCTGCATAACCACAGGATTATCTCTGCCCCACCCTGCTTTATCTCTTGGTCAGGAGTCAGTGATTAAGCTAAAAAGCCTACTTATAGTTTAAAAGCCCTCAGGCTCCCATAGCCTACAGGGAATAAAAAGAACAAAAGAGGCTTTTAAGCCACTGAGCTCCAACTCAGGGATTAAAATACTATTGAAAAAACTGTCAATTTCTACAACTGTGAACCTTTTAAGTACCTTACTTAGACAGAGTTCAATCCAGGCAAGAGTGATCACTAATTTGAAAAATACTGAGAGAGGAACCTCATAACATACTATATAAAATGGTTAAACCAACAAGAAGAAATATTGGAGAAATGAACCAGGACAAGAGTCCAGCTAAAAGCCCCCCAAAGTTAGAAGCACAAAATAATGAAGTCAACATCCAAACACTAATTAAGGAAATAATCACAGGAATGAGTAAAGAGTTTGAAAGAATTGTCATCAGAAATGCAAAAACAACAAATGAGACTCTGGAAGAAAACACTAATTATCTCAAGGTTATTAGAGAGCTGAAAGCTGAAATAGCTGAGTTAAGAACACAACTAGCTGAACAAGCTAAAGCAGTATCAGAACAGGGTAACAAAATAGATGAGCTCCAGAAAACAGTAGAGGGGAGAGAGAATAGAATAGATGAGGCTGAAGACAGAATTAGCAAGATAGAGGATGAATTAGAGACAACTGGAAAAGAAGTAAGAGATCTCAAAAAGAGATTAAGAGATGCTGAAAACAACAACAGAGACCCATGGGATGACTTGAAAAGAAGTAATATACGCATTATTGGTTTACCAGAGGAAGAAAGAGAGAGAGGAGGAGAAAGCATTCTTAAGCTCATAATAGCGGAGAACTTCTCTAGTCTAGACAACATCAAAGACATAAAGGTTCAAGAAGCACAGAGGGTCCCAAACAGAATTAACCCAGACTTAAAGACACCAAGACATATCATACTTAGAATGGAAAGGAATAAGGATAAAGAAAGGATCCTGAAGGCTGCAAGAGAAAAACAAAGAGTCACCTACAGAGGAAAACACATAAGATTAACAGCAGACTTCTCCATACAAACACGACAGGCCAGAAGAGAATGGTAAGATATCTATCAAGTGCTCAATGAGAAAGGCTTTCAACCAAGAATACTATATCCTATTAGACTGTCATTCAGACTAGATGGAAGCATCAAAACCTTCTCAGACAAGCAACAGTTGAAGGAATCAACCATCACCAAGCCTGCCCTGAAAGAAGTTCTGAAAGGTCTCCTATAAACAGTCAGACAACCATAAATAGGCCATATATCAGAACACTCTAAAGCTCTACAAGAATGGCGTTAAAATATCTTCAATCTTTGATATCAATGTCAATGGCCTGAATTCACCTATTAAAAGACAGAGTAGGAAGATGGATCAGAAAACACAACCCAACAATATGCTGTCTACAGGAAACCCACCTAACTCAACAAGACAAACACAGACTCAAAGTGAAAGGATGGAAAACTATCATTCAAGCCAATTGCCCACAAAAAAGGGCAGGAACAACTATTCTCATATCTGACATGATAGACTTTAAAATCAACAAAATTAAAAAAGATAGGGATGGACACTACTTAATGCTCAGTGGATCAGTCAACCAAGAGGACTTAACAATTATTAACATATATGCACCCAATGAGGAGCCATCTAAATACATCAAACATCTAATGAAAGAGCTACAGCAATATATTAACAGCAACACAGTCATAGTAGGGGACTTCAGCACCCCACTCTCTCAACTTGACAGATCATCCAGGAAGAAAATAAATAAATACATGAGGGGGCTAAATGAGGAGATAGATAAACTAGAACTATTGGACATTTTCAGAGTCATTCATCCCAAGAAACTGAAATACACATTTTACTCAAGTCTACATGGGTCATTCTCAAGGATAGACCATATGTTAGGCCACAAAGACAGCATCAGCAAATTCAAGAGCATTGAAATCATCCCAAGCATCTTCTCAAACCACAGTGGAATTAAACTAACACTTAAAAATCAACAAAAGATTAGTAACAGTCCCAAAGTGTGGAAGCTCAAAAGTACACTACTTAACAACTACTGGGTCAAAGAAATAAAGGAAGAAATCAAAATGTTTAGAGACTTCAATGAAAATGGAGACACCAGCTATCAAAATATATGGACACAGCTAAGGCAGTACTGAGAGGGAAGTTCATAGCCATACAAGCACACATTAGAAAACAAGAAAAAGGACAAATAAACAGTCTGATTGCACATCTTAAAGACCTAGAATAAGAACAAAATAACCCCAAAGCAACCAGAAGGACAGAAATCACTAAAGTTAGGGCAGAAATAAATAACATTGAAAATAAGAAAATCATACAAAATATCAACGAAAGTAAATTTTGGTTCTTTGAAAGAGTGAACAAAATCGACAAACCTTTAGCCATACTCATAAAACAAAAAAGGGAGAAGACCCAAATAAATCGGATAGTAATTGCAACAGGAGATATCACACAGACACTGCAAAAATTCAACATATCATGCGAGGCTTCTATGAACAACTATATGCCACCAAGCTAGAGGGCCTGTAAGAAATGGATGATTTCCTAGATACCTACCAACTTCCAAAACTAAATAAAGAGGAAATAGATAACATGAACAGGCCCATCACAGATAATGAAATTGAAACAGTTATCAAAAATCTCCCCAAAAATAAAAGTCCTGGACCAGATGGTTTACAAATGAATTCTACAAAACCTTCAAATGAATTCTACAAAACCTTCAAAGAAACCCTCTACTAATACCTCTACTTTTAAAAGTCTTCCAGAAGATTGAAGACACTGGAATACTCCCTGCCAGCTTCTATGAAGCCAACATCACCCTGATACCAAAAGCAGACAGGGACACAACCAAAAAAGAAAACTACAGACCAATATCTCTGATGAACATAGATGCGAAAATATTGAACAAAATTCTAGCCAACCGGATACAGCAGTATATCAAAAAGATTGTTCATCATGACCAAGTGGGGTTTATCCCAGGCATGCAAGGTTGGTTTAATATACGTAAATCAATCAATGTGATCCACCACATCAACAAAAGCAAGACCAAAAACCACATGGTCATATCAATAGATGCAGAGAAAGCCTTTGACAAAATACAACATCTCTTTATGATCAAAACACTACAAAAAATGGGAATAGATGGAAAATTCCTCAAGATAGTAGAGTCAATATATAGCAAACCTACAGCCAACATCATACTCAATGGTGAAAAACTGGAAGCATTTACCCTCAGATCAGGTACTAGACAGGGCTGCCCACTATCACCATTACTATTCAACATAGTGTTGGAAGTTCTTGCCATAGCAATCAGGCAGGAGCAAGGAATTAAAGGCATACAGATTGGAAGAGAAGAAGTCAAACTCTCCCTATTTGCAGATGACATGATAGTATACATGGAAAAACCTAAGGAATCCAACAAGAAGCTTTTGGAAATCATCAGGCAATACAGTAATGTGTCAGGCTACAAAATTAACATTCAAAAGTCAGTGGCATTCCTCTATGCAAACACTAAATTAGAAGAAGCTGAAATCCAGAAATCAATTCCTCTTACTATAGCAACAAAAACAATAAAATATCTAGGAATAAACCTAACCAAAGAAGTGAAAGACTTGTATACAGAAAATTATGAGTCACTACTCAAGGAAATTAAAAAAAAGACACAAAGAAGTGGACAGATATTCCATGTTCATGGGTTGGAAGAATTAACATAGTCAAAATGAATACACTACCCAGAGCCATATACAAATTTAATGCTATCTCCATCAAGATCCCAAACACATTTTTAGGAGACTAGAACAAATGCTACAAATGTTTATCTGGAACCAGAAAAGCTCTGAATTGCCAAAAAAATCTTGGGAAGAAAGAGCAGAACTGAAGGCATCACACTCCCAGATCTCAAATTGTATTATAGGGCCGTTGTTGTCAAAACACCTTAGTACTGGAACATGAATAGACACACTGACCAATAGAATAGAACTGAGAGCCCAGAAGTAAGCCCCCACACCTATGGACATCTAATCTTTGACAAAGGTGACCAGACTATTAAATGGGGAAAGCAGAGTCTCTTCAACAAATGGTGTTGGAAAAAATGTGTTGAAACATGCAGAAGAATGAAACTGAACCACTATATTTCACCAAATACAAAAGTAAATTCCAAGTGGATCAAGGACTTAGATGTTAGACCAGAAACTATCAGATACTTAGAGGAAAATATTGGCAGAATTCTTTTCCACATTAATTTTTTTATATTTTTTTATTATCTTTATTTATTGGATAGAGACAGCCAGAAATAGAGAGGGTAGGGGGTGATAAAGAGGGAGAGAGACAGAGAGGCACCTACATCCCTGCTTCACCACTTGCAAAGCATTCCCTCTACAGGTTGGAATGGGAGCCCGAACCTGGGTCCTTGAGCACTGTAACATGTACGCTCAACCAGGTGCACCACCACCCGGTCCCCATCCACATAAATTTTGAAGACATCTTCAGTGAAATGAATCCGGTTACAAAGAAGACTAAGGCAAGCATAAACCTATGGGACTATGAATTAAAAAGCTTCTGCACAGCTAAAGAAACTACTTCCCAAACCAAGAGACCCCTCACAGAATGGGAGAAGATCTTTACATGCCATACATCAGACAAGAGGCTAATAACCAGAATATATAAAGAGCTTTCCAAACTCAACAACAAGACAACAAATAACCCCATCCAAAAATGGGGGGAGGACTTGGACAGAATATTCACCACAGAGAGACCCAAAAGGCCGAGAAACACATGAAAAACTGCTCCAAGTCTCTGATTGTCAGAGAAATGCAAATAAAGACAACAATGAGATACCACTTCACTCCTATGAGAATGTCAGACATCAGAAAAGGTAGCAGCAGCAAATGCTGGAGAGGTTGTGGGGTCAAAGGAACCCTCCTGCGCTACTGGTGGGAATGTCAATTGGTCCAACCTCTGAGGAGAACAGTTTGAAAAACTCTCAGAAGGCCAGAAATGGACCTACCCTAAGTTCCTGCAATTCCTCTCCTTGGGATATATCCTAAGGAACCCAACACACCTATCCAAAAATATCTGTGTACCCATATGTTCTTGGCAGCACAATTTGTAATAGCCAAAACCTGGAAGCAACCCAGGTGTCCAACAACAGATGAGTGGCTGAGCAAGTTGTGGTATATATACACAATGGAATACTACTCAGCTATAAAAAATGGTGACTTCACCGTTTTCAGCCGATCTTGGATGGACCTTGAAAAATCCATGTTAAATGAAATAAGTCAGAAACAGAAGGATGAATATGGTATGATCTCACTCTCAGGCAGAAGTTGAAAAACAAGATCAAAAGAGAAAACACAAGTAGAACCTGAACTGGAATTGGCGTACTGCAGCAAAGTAAAAGATTCTGGGGTGGATGGGTGGGGAGAATACAGATCCAAGAAGGATGACAGAGGACCTAGTGGGGGTTGTATTGTTATATGGAAAGCTGAGAAATGTTATGCATGTATTTACTGTTGAATGTAAAACATTCATTCTCCAATAAAGAAATTTTAAAAAGGGCAACAAAAGGGAATAAATAAATAAATATTTTTTTAAAAATCATACTAATGTCCTATTCTCAACTCTGACACCATCAACATCTACTGGAAACACCACCAGGTTCCAGATGCTACCATGATGCCAACCTGACTTCCCTGAGAAGACAACCCCATCAATGTGTCCTGGAGCCCTGTCTGAATAGATTCCTTCCCCACTAGGGAAAGAGAGAGACAGGCTGGGAGTATGGATCAACTTGCCAACACCCATGTTCAGTGGAGAAGCAGTTACAGAAGCCAGACCTTCCATCTTATGTACCCAACAATGATCCTGGGTCCATACTCCAAGAGGGATAAAGAATAGGAAAGCTATCAAGGGAGGGGTTTGGATATGGAGTTCTGATGGTGGGCATTGTGTGGAATTGTACCCCTCCTATCCTATGGTCTTGTCAATATATCCATTTATAAATAAAGATTTAAAAAATTCAATGGGAAAAAAATCATACTACTGTCCTATTCTCAACTCTGACACCATCTTCCCAGACAATACTTTTAGTCCACCTGCATGTTAGCCATTGAGCTCATGTAAAAATGACTAAAGTCATGGGCCCATTGGAACATACCTAAAAGAGAGTTCCTAGCTTCTTCCCACATAAAGACGCCTAATCTCATCTGCTCTATCCCTACATGTAGGTTCCTTATTATTAAGCAATTTGTCCTGCTTTCTGTCTTACCGCCTTTTAGCCACCAAGTTGAAAATGCTACCATGACACCAAACTGACTTCCCTGGGGAGACAACTTCACCCATGTGTCTTGGAACCTCCCCTCCCCAGAGCCCTGCCCCACTAGGGAAAGAGAGAAACAGGCTGGGGTATGTATCCACTGCCAACACCCATGTCCAGTGGAGAAGCAATTACAGAAGCCAGAACTCCCACCTTCTGCTCCCCATAAAGAATTTTGGTCCATGCTTCCAGAGGGATAAAGAACTGGGAAGCTTCTAACAGAGGGGACAGGACATGGAACTCTCGTGGTGGGGGAATTGTGTGGAATTGTACCCCTGTTATCCCACAATCTTGTTAATCATTATGAAATCACTAATAAAAATTGGGTTCTAGTGAAAAAAATTCATATTCATGACATCGTGTTTTCAGATGACTCTGGAATATTTCCTTGGTGAGATCTATCTATTCTGGGATGGATGGATGCACTTTGGAAACCAGGTACTGGCGGCTGCAGGTGGTAAAGTGTGAGAGCCATCAACTGAAGTCCCTCTGTCCGTCCTTGTGCTGATGGTCATTCCATCTACTTCTGAACTTTCACGAAACACAGTCTGTTGGGACAAACACAGAAAGATGTCCCCTAGGGCTTTCTTTTTTAAATATATTTATTTATTATTGGATAAGAGACAGAGAAGTTGAGAAGGGAAGAGGATGTAGATGGGGAGAGAGAGAGACACCTGCAGCCCTGCTTCAACACTCGTGAAGCTTCCTCCCCTGCAGGTGGGGAGCAGGGGGTTTAACCTGAGCCCTTGTGCACTGTAATGTGAGCACTTAACATCACATGGCCCCTCCCCTAGGGTTCTCCAGAGTTCACATTTGCATATGGAATTGCTGACTGGTCTTTTGTTTTTGGTTTTTTCCCCAGCTATATTAGTGTGTTCCTAGTCATTCTCAAAGTGGTGTTGTTTTACTTTTTTTTTTTTTTTTTACCACAGCTCTGTTCAGCTCTGGCAGATGGTGGTGTGGGGGATTGAACCTGGGATCTTGGAGCCTTAGGCAGGAGAGTCTGTTTGCAGAACCATGATGCTGTCACCTCCACCCTTTAATTTAGCCTTCTAGAAGGGTGTGTGATATGCTGGTTTCTTTGCACCTTCAAAATGGTGCATCTAAATGGATACTGTCAAAGCAGATACTGTCAGATTCATCTTCCAAAACCATTTACCGACCTGTTAGGTGAGAAATCTCCAGTCAAGTCTTCATTCTCTCCTTCTGGGTTACTGGAGAGGTTTGTCATCTTTTGAAATGTGGATTGCTGATGAGCGGTGTTTGTCCCTGAACTTCTGAAGCTCTTTCTCCAACCCTCTGTGGAGCCATTTGTCTTTCCTTCTCCCGTTTATAGAACATGCAGCCAAAGCACCACCAGTTGTGAGCCCTGCCCACGTTGTGCTGGAGGAAGATTTGTCATTGTGGTGTCTCTCTGTGTGTGTGTGTCTCTCTCTCTCTTTCTCTGAAAAAGTCAACCCCGAGCAGTGAAACTCCAGTGACAACAGTCACATGTGTATACACTCTGAGAATTGATTTTTTTGTCTGTGACATATATGACCAGTATCTCTTCTCAGAATGGTGTTTCATCAATCATACATGTTACAAATATTTTCTTGCAGTCTGAGTCTTATTTTTATAACTTTATTTCTACTGTTTTGTCAGATAGAAGACTTACATTTTTAAAGAGTGATATAGTGATAATTAACAAGATTCTAAGATAACAGGGGTGTAGTTCCACACAGTTCCCACCACCAGAGTTCTGTGTCCCATCCCCTCCATTGGAAGCGTCCCTATTCTTTATCCCTCTGGGACTATGGACCAAAATTCTTTATGGGGAGCAGAAGGTGGGAGTTCTGGCTTCTGTAATTGCTTCTCTGCTGGACATGGGTGTTGGCAGGTGGATCCACACCCCCAGCCTGTTTTTATCTTTCCATAGTGGGGCCGGGCTCTGGAGAGGTGAGGTTCCAGGACATACTGGTAAAGTCATCTGCCCAGGGATTCAGGCTGGTGTCATCGTAGCATCTGCAACTTGGTGGCTAAAAGTCGGTAAGACAGAAAGCAGGACAAATTGTTTAATAATCAGGAACCTAAATGTAGGGATAGAACAGATGAGATTAGGGGTCTTTATGTAGGAAGAAGCTAGGAACTCTCTTTTAGGTATGTTCCAAGGGCCATAATTTCTGTAAGGAAGGCCTCCATTTTAATGCCATCCAATTCATCATTCTTTTATGAGTTGTGATTTTTATGGTCTTTTCCCTAGAAACTCTTTCATAGTCTGAAGTTATGTGGATTTCTTCCTCTATTTTCTTTTAATATGTTCTCAAGCATCTTTTTGTTTGAAACTCCATTCCTGCTTATTTGAGTGTGTGGTGTGACAGGTGTATTGAGTTTTGTTTTGTTTTTTTCTGTCTAGAGAGCCAGGGCCCTCATAATCCCACATGGTATGTTCAATAGGTCCCCTTTTTTCTCCACTGATTCATACAGCCAAAATCAATTTTTTCCATGTAAAAGTATATGAATTTTAACACAAGTACAGCAGGGTCTCAAATAACATTGTTTTGTTAAATGTTTTGTTAGAACATTGAGAAGAAAAATTGATTCCCAGTGAGAGTCAATATGGGAAGTGTGCACCCTCTCCCGCACTTCTGGGGCTCCCAAGGGGGCCAAGGCCACCCTCATGTCCAGAGATGTGACCTGAGAGTCCTGGCTGTGTCTTTGTTGAGGGGGTTTGGGCCTGTGTGGCATCTTGTCCAAGGTGGGACCTGCCTTGACCCTGAGCTGCCCAGAAACTCCTGACACTGGGGGTTGTCATGTGGAATCAGTAATCTGGAGGATAGATGGATGGATGGTTGGATGGATGGATAGATGGATGAAAGGCTTAACTGTTTTTTTCATACTAGTCTTTTGGGGGGGGCATGTTTTCTTCTTTTTTTCTTTTTAGGGGAGCATGGTCTTTCCTTAAAAGTTTGTTGATTGGGGCCAGGCAGTGGTGCACTGGGTTAAGCACACATAGTACTAATCGCAAGGACCTGTCAAGGATCCAGGTTCCAGCCCCTGGCTCTCCATGTGCAGGGGGAAAGCTTCCCGAGTGGTGAAACAGGGTTGCAAGTGTGTCTTTGTCTCTGCCTCTCTCTCTCTCTCTCTCTCTCTCCCCCTCCTCTCTCAATTTCTCTCTATCCTATCAAAAAAAATGGCCACCAGGAGCAGTGGATTTGTAGTGCCATAACCCGGGGGTGGGGGATGTTTGTTGATTATTTATAGAAACATACCCAAGGAACTTGACTTTTTGTTATTATATTATTATTATTATTATAGACAGAGAAATGGAGAGGGGAGGAGGAGATAGAGAGGGATGGGGTGGTAGCGCACCTGATTGAGTGAACATGTTATAATATGCAAGGACCCAGGTTCGAGCCTCCAGTCCCCACCTACAGAGGGAAAGCTTTGTGAGTGAGTGGTGAAGCAGGGCTCCAGGTGTTCTCTGTCCCTCTCACTCTCTATCTCTTCCTCCCCTCTAATTTCTTACTGTCTCTATCCAATAAATAAAGATAATAAAGTAAAAATTAAATTAAATTTTAAAAAAAGGAAGTGTCTGAAGCATGTGAGCACCTCCTCAGCTGAGTCCAGTTTCCAGGCAGGGGCCTGACTGCTGCTGACAGACAGACAGATGGACTGTCAGAGGCTGGTCACTCTCCACAGAAGACAGCCCCTCTCTCAGGCTGTGATCGGGAAGCTGAGCGGCTGGCCACGTTGTTACGGGATCCTCAGGCAGAGAGACGGTACACAGGGAGGCTCTGGTGCAGGAAAAGCATCCCATTCATGCCAGCGTTATTAATCCAGGGAGCTTGTACTCCAAAAACTGACCCCTGAATGCAGTGGGGCTGGTCCATTTAAGGTTACCAACGTTCCCATACCAACTCATAGCACCACGCTTAACACATTCTCTTTTTCTTTTCTGCGTGAAGAGTGTGTGATTTGTTTGGCTTATCACTGGACCCTTGGGCAAAAGGAGCAAGTGACCGAGGCCACTTGAAGGACAGCAGAAGGAGGCCCTGGTCAAGCTGGGAGGAGGGGAAGATGGCCTCCAACTGCATTGATTTCTCTTCTGCAACTAAGCTGTCAACCCCAGCTTACCCAGACGTGAACCGTGCTTCTGTGACTCAGCATGGGTTTGAGCAACAACCTCTCCATCTCTGAGTCAAGCGTGATGGTGAATCTGGAGACCTCACTGCCCAAGCAGCAACGGTGAATTTTCTAAGAGCCAAGCCCTTCAAGCTCAAGAGAGAGGAGGGAGAAGGCTCCCAGCAGCCCAGCCTGGAAAGCACCACCCCACCTGTAAGCGGGGTCAGAACCTGGCACCTACCCCAGCCCAGGAAGGCGGCAGGACTGAGTGAGACAGGCCCCCATGGAGCTGAGCCCCTATGAGGTCACCCTAGGCATTGTTCTCCCAGGAAAAAGACCCCCAAGCCACAGGCCTTGCTACTCTGGTCCCTGGGGTTACACAAAGGCCATGTAAAGTGCAGGCCATAGGAGGGTGGCCCTGGGGGCGGGGGCCAGGGTCACGTAGGACACCCACCTCGACTTATCTAGCTGCAGGGAGAAACGCTTAGAGTTGGCACTTTTTCTGGAGAACTGTCACTTTTTGTTCTGTTCTGGTTTTTGTCATCTCCTGGGTTTCACCACTCCAAGACAACTTTTTCAGAGACAGAGATGGAGAGACAGAGGAATAAAGGCCAAAATTGGATAGCACTGAAGCCTCCGCCAGTGTGGAGGGTGAGGACCAGGTGTCAACCTGCTGTTGTGCGTGTAAGGCAGGTATGCTTTCCCAGTGAGCTATCTGGTCAGCGTTCATCATCTTTAAAAAAGAGACTCAGGGCTGGGGAGATAGCACAGTGGTTCTGCAAAAGCCTCTCCTGCAGAGGCTCTGAGGTCTCAGGTTCCATCTCTAGAACCACCATTAGCCAGAACTGGACAGGGTTCTGCTAAAATACTTTAATAATAATAATGATAACAATAAGAGTAATACTTTTAAAAATTCTTATTAGTGATTTAATAATGATTAACTAGATTGTAAGATAACAGGGGTACAATTTCACACAGTTCCTACCACCAGATTTCCATGTCCCATTCCCTCCATTAGAAGCTCCCCTATTCTTTATCCCTCTGGGATTACGGACCACAAATTTTTATGGGATGCAGAAGGTAAAAGGCCTGGCTTATAATAATAATTATGGGGAGACAGCATCATGGTTCTGCAAAAGACTCTCTTGCCTGAGGCTCTGAGGTCCCAGGTTGAACCCCCAACAACACCATCAGCCAGGGCTGACCAGGGCTCTAGGCTCTCTCTCTCTCTCTCTCTTTCTCTCCATCTCACTTTATCTATATCCCTGATAAAAATAAACACAACTTTTTATGTATAAAAGATTCATCTTATTAATTACACATGAGGGAGTGTCGGGCTAGCGTGGGGGTGCCTCTTCCTGGACGCATACTCTCTGGGTTGGAGAGAACTCTACCGGAGCCAGCCTGGGCTGCTACTCACTCAGTGACGCAAGGGAGATGACTCAGGAACAGACACGTGGCAGTGAGGCAATGCAATATTTTTATTGATCAGAGAGCCAAGGCTTTTAAAGGGCAGACCCAGAAGTGGCAAGTCAGAAACAGAAATGGCTAGGAAAGGAGCAGAGAAAGGCAAAAGGGGCTGGAAAGGTAGGAACTTCCTTAGCAACTGTTGCAAGGGTTTTAACTGGTAGGATTAATAATACCCTGTAGGCAGGGAGTGTCTTGAGGGTAGAAAGAAGATAGATCAAAGGAATGGAATGAATGGGGATATTTCAGGCAAAACAATGATTATGTAGATAATAAGTCTGACAAGACAAGAGGATGGATGTCCCCTCAAGTCAAGCCCTGCCAAGCTCAACCACATTCTCACAGTTTCCTGACATCTCCCTCTTTCTTTTTATCTAATGGCCATAGTATCAAGAATGCAGGGTGCTTTGGTAGGGAGTCTGATAAGATGGGGCAAACCTTTGGGGTTACTCCTGTCCCTCCTTGCTCAACCTCCTGGTAGAGAGAGAGACTGACAGGATATTCGCACTCCTCAGGTCAAGCCCTGCCAGGCTCTACCACATCCTCACAATTTCCCAACAAGGGAGAGTATTCCATGTGAGACAGATAGATAAATAGATAGATAGATAGATAGGCAGACAGATAGACAGATAGGAACATACCAGCTAGACACCAGCAGCAGTGCTTCACCACTCGAGAAGCTTCCCCTGTGGGTGGGGGCTTGAACTTGTGCACTTCTCTGGGTGTGTCACCACCCAGCCCCTTGTCTTTTTCTTACCATCAGAGAAATTCACAGCAAGAAGCCACCACACACTTAGGAGAAGGGCTAGTCTCCAAACACCAAGAAATAGTAGGTGTTGAGAGCATGTGGGCAAGAGAGACCCTCCTGAGTGGCCGCCGGAATGGTAAGTCAGCACAGCCGTTACAGAGGTCCTCAGATATTCAAACACAGAATTCCCAGTCATCTACTTACCATAGTTCTGGACACTGAACTCTCCACCCCCCTAAAAAGATTACAAAAATATTTAATACAAAAAAGATTCTCTACTAACCTGAACTAGAGTTGGTGTATTGCACCAAAGTAAAAGACTCTGGGGTGGGTGGGGGGAGAGAGCAGGTCCTGGAAAAGGATGATAGAGGACCTAGTGGAGGTTGTATTGTTATGTGGAAAATTGAGAAATGTTATCCATGTACAAACTATTGTATTTACTGTCTAATGTAAAACATTAATCCCCCAATAAAGATTTTTTTTAAAGATTCTCCACTACCATGATTACTGCAGCATTATTTACAATAGTGGGAGTAACTAACCTCAGCGGCCTTCAGATGATGAGGAGACAAAGAACATGTGGTTAGATACACAGTGGAATACTACTCAGCTGTGAAAAAGATGGAGTCTGCTATTTGAAACAGCATGTAATGAGGCAAGCCAGGTGGAGAAGACAAACGATGGTGATTTCACCCGTGTGTGGTCTATAGAGAACACACAAACAGGTGGGTGAAATTAAACAAAACAAACTTTTGGACAGTGAGACCGACTTAGAAGTTACCAGAGGGAAGTGGGGAGGTGTAGGGGGAGGCAGACATCCTGATGTTCAATGACTCGCACCTGAATCCCATTTAGAGTAAACCACCACACTACTTCAATTAGCGAAATTAAGTTTACAAAAGACAGATGTCTGCGCCTACTGGAAAAAAAACCCAGAAACCAAGAGGGAAGGATCAGTATTTGCCAAGAACCACTTCTAACATAAGAGAGCCAACACACTGCGGAGTTTTAGGCTTCTGACAAAATGATAATAATAATAATAATAATAATAATAAAACATGTCTAAACAATTATGGACAATGACAGAAGAACAGAAATATAAGTTGTCCTTTCCAACACCAAGGAAGAAAGGAAAGAGGAGAGTGAAAAGTTCTCGACACACAGAGTGAGGAAAAGAAGGGGCAGAGGACGCACAAGTTGGGGGGGGTGGCCGGTGAATAAACATCTAATCTACCAGTAAACAGAAGAACTGAGATTGGGTTAAACGCATCTATCAAATCTCACAGTGCACTGAAATTACAGTTCTACATTACAGTGAAAACAAACGACTCAGGGAGGCTAAGATGGCAAGGCCACGATCAGCTGGTTCATGGATGTTGCGGGTTTTTGTCTCTGGCTCCTGGTGCAAGAAATGCATGTTTCTTTTGGAAAATAACTTGTTGGGGCACTGGGCAGTGGGTGACACACCCGGTAAGTGCACATAGCACAAAGCACAAGGATATAGTTCAAGCCCCTGATCCCCACCTGCAAGTGGGAAGCTTCATGAGCAGTGAAGCAGGTCTGCAGGTGTCTCTCTGTCTCTCTCCCTCTCTCCTCCTCTCTCAATTTCTTTCTGCTCTGACCAATAAAATGGAAAATTTGGCCTCCAGGAGCAGTGGATTTGTACTGCCGGCACCAAGCCCTAGTGATAACACTACGCAAAAGAAAGAAAGAAAGAAAGAAAGAAAGAAAGAAAGAAAGAAAGAAAGAAAGAAAGAAAGAGAGAAAGAGGAGTCGGGCAGTAGTGCAGCGGCTTAAGCACACATGGCGCAAAGTGCAAGGACCCAAGTGAGGATCCCAGTTTGAGCCCCCGGCTCCCCACCTGCAGGGGAGTCACTTCACAGGCGGTGAAGCAGGTCTGCAAGTGTCTGTCTTTCTCTCCCCCTCTCTGTCTTCCCCTCCTCTCTCCATTTCTCTCTGTCCTATCCAACAACAACGACATTAATAACAACAACAATTAAAAAAACAAGGGCAACAAAAGGGAATAAATAAATATAAAAAAGGAAAGGAAAGAAAAGGAAGGAAGGAAGGAAGGAAGGAAGGAAGGAAGGAGAAAGAAAGAAAGAAAGAAAGAAAGAAAGAAAGAAAGAAAGAAAGAAAGAAAGAAAGAAAGAAAAATGAGTGGTTCGGGAGGTGGTGGTGCAGTGGATAAAGCATCAGACTCTCAAGCATGAGGTCCTGAGTTCAATCCCCGGCAGCACATATACCTGTCTGGTTCTTTCTCTCTCCTCCTATGTTTCTCATTAATAAATAAATAAAATATTTAAAAGAGAGAGAAAGAGAGAAAGGCAGGAAGGAAGGAAGGCAGGAAGGAAGGAAGGCAGGCAGGCAGGCAGGCAGGCAGGCAGGAAGGAAGGAAGGAAGGAAGGGAGAGGAGAGGAATGGACTTATCCACAGCTCAGGCTCCAGTCTGCTGGGGTTGGCTGGTCTAACTCTGTCATCCAGTGTCATCAATGTCCCTCCAGCTCTGTGTCATGGTCATTTTGATCAGCCTCACATGGTCAGAGACTTAGGAAGAGCCCCCCCAGACCCCAACTCCCTCATAACCATTTTTATTAACAATATTTATTGCCAAGTCACCTGGCTGCTTCTTTCTTCCTGTTGCAGCCTCCTTGGTTTCTGTTTCTGTTTTGTCTTTGTTTTGTGTGTTTGTTTGTTTGTTTTGATCATAACTGGGGCTTTGCCATTCTAGCTTTTTTTTTTCCAGATAGAAATAGAAAGGTAGAGAAAAGAGGAAAAGACACCACAGCACTGAAGTGTCCTTCAGTGTGGCAGAGGCCAGTCTCAAACAAGGGCTGTGCAAAGCAGGTGTGCCACTCTGATGCACTATTTTGACAGTCCAGGGTCCAGACCAGAGGTTTCAGCTATCCAGGGCTTGGACTTCCAAGACCCAGAAATATCTCTAGTAAAAGCTGGTCTGCGAGTGGAGAGCAGATAGCAGCACGATTCTGCTAACAGACTCTCCTGCCTGAGGTTCCAAAGTCCTAGGTTCAGTCCCCCGCACCACCATCTGACAGAGCTGTAGGGTCTGGTAAAATAATAATAATAAATAAATAAATATTTTAAAAACTGATCTGCTGCATTACAAGGGGGTGGTTGTAAGCCCCCCCCAACATCCACCTTTCCAGATTGGAAAGAAAATGGGGGGCCAGGTGGTGGTGCACCTGGTTGAGCGCACATGTTACAGTGCACAAGGACTCAGGTTTGAGACCCCTATCCCCACCTGTAGGGGGAAAGCTTTGCAAGAGGTGAAGCAGTGTTGCAGGTGTCTCTCTGTCTCTTCTTCTCTATCACCCCCTTCTCTTTCGATTTCTGGCTGTCTCTATCCAGTAAATAAAAAATAAAGATAATAAAAAATTTTAAGAAATTTTTTAAAAATATTTTAAAAATAAACAAGATATTAAAAAACAAAAATAAACAAAATATTTAAAAAATAAACAAAATGTCCCTTGGCTGAAGGCCACGTCTCTACCTTCAGGACAACACAGACCCCCACCCCTCACAGACCCCACCCTGCCTCCAGGGTCCTTTCTTCTGTGTCCGATTTGCAGATGCTGAGAAGAGGTTCTGAGCCAAGAAACAGCACCAGGAGAAGCGCCATTTCTAGTGTAGATCGGTGTGGCATGGCATGGTGAGTTCCCAGCAAGTTGGTGGGGGCAGGGCGGCCGGGCAGGCAGACCAGACCTGAAGCCCCACACCTGTCTCTTCCAGGCAGTGCAGGGATAATTAATGACGTGAGAACGCCTTCCGCGGGAGGTGAATTTGTTTTGGCTGACAGTCACATACGGACGCAGATATGCCTTGGGTGGCAGTCGAGTGAGCTTTATTTAGAACATTTTATTTATATCCTGGGTGAGTTCATTGCTACAGAGTTGGGGGGGAAGAACTGGGAGACAGTACAGGGATGCAAGAGGATAACACTTGTCGCTGTTTTAAACAAAGGCGGGGAAAGGAGGCCAGGGTCACGGGGAAGAACTGGGCTCCCACCAAGGCCCCCAAGATCGAATCTGGACATTTCCAAGTGGGTCTCACATAAGCACAGGGGGCCGGCAGGAGAGCATTGGGTTAAGTGCACATAGTACTTAAGTGGGCCTTACAAGCACCCTCATAGTCACTGTCTCAGATGACCTTCTGGAGTTGGGTGGTGACACACCTGGTTCAGCGCACATGTTACAGTGAACAAGAATCCTGGTTCAAGCCCCCAGTCCCCACCTGCAGGGGGAAGAAGCTTTACAAGTGATGAAGCAGGGCTGCAGGTGTCTCTCTGTCTCTTTCCCTTTCTGTCTCCCACTACCCTCTTGATTTCTGGCTTCCTCTATCCAACAAATAAAAATATTTTAAAAAAACAACACTCAAGTACTTAAAATAATGTCCTTCTGACATAATACTTTTCTATTTCCCCTAAAGGAGTAACTCAGAGAAGAGCAGCTTGTTTGAAGTCCTTCCAGCAATAAATAGTAGCTTGAATACAGTGCGTCCATTCCAACTTATATGTTTGCTTACTTTGAAATAGGGAGATGGGCAGGTTAAGTGCACATGGCACGAAGCACAAGGACCAGCATAAGGATCCTGGTTCAAGCCCCCGGCTCCCCACCTGCAGGGGAGTCACTTCACAAGCAGTGAAGCAAGTCTGCAGGTGTCTATCTTTCTCTCCCCCTCTCTGTCTTCCTCTCCTCTCTCCATTTCTTTCTGTCCTATTCAATAATGATGACATCAGTAACAACGACAATAATAACTACAATAAAAAAACAACAAGGGGAACAAAAGGGAATAAATAAATAAATATTTTAAATGTTTTTAAATAAATAAATAAATAGGTAAATTGTATAGATAATGGGAAACCTTCAAAAGGTTCCATATCTGGGAGTAGGGTAGCCCTCCTGCTTCTGATGGGTTCACTGACTCTATCTGAGAGGTGAGTATGTGGCCCCAGGAGCCCCGCCTCCCTGGGAGCTGAAGGGGCAACTTGTCTTTGCAAATAAGGACCAGACTTCCTCCTGAGCTGATCTGGTGCCAGTGAGGACTCCCTGCTTCCCTCCATCCATACCCCCAACACTCTGCTGGAGATAAATGCCCTGACTTAACTGTTTCTGTTTGTTTGTTTGCTTGCTTGCTTGCTTGCTTGCTTGCATATGAATCCACTGCTCCTGGTGGCCATTTTTTTCCATTTTATTGGACAGGACATAGAGAAATGAAGAGAGGAGAGGAAGACAGAGAGGGGGGAAAGATAGACAGACACCTGCTGACCTGCTTCAACACTTGTGTATGTCCTTGTGCTTGGTATTATGTGTATTTAACCAGTGTGCCACCACCTGCCAGGCTTCCTATGTCCCCATTTTATGGAAGGGGAGGCTGAGGTTCAGAGAGGCCAGGGAAGCTACTCAAAGCTGCACAGCTACCCAGTGATGTAACTGGGGTACAGCCTGGGTCCCCCAACCCCAGCTGTCTGGGAACCACGGCACTGTGTCCCATCTGCCTTCCTGTCACCACGGAGTCACTCCCTCCCCAGCCTCCCTGAAGTCCTTTCACATGTCTCCTGGGTTTCTCTGAGGATGTGTCTGGGGTGGAAATTGTCCAGCATCTGCAGGAGACCAGACCACCTCTAGGCCACCTCTAGGCTCTGTCCTGTGCTCTGCCCCTCAGACCCCTCCCTGCCCTGGAATTTCTTTCAGAAAAGGCTGATTTGTGTCGTGGTAGTGAAAGAGGCAGGGATGAGGGCCAGGCAGTGGTAAAGCGGGTTAAGCGCACATAGTACAAAGCTCAAGGACCTGCTCAAGGATTCCAGTTCAAGTCCACAGCTTGAGAGGAGGAGAGCTTCACGAGCGGTGAAGCAGGTCTACAAGTGTCTCTGTCTCTCTCCCTCTCTGTCTTTCCCTCCTCTCTCAATTTCTCTCTGTCCTGTCCAATAAAATGGCAGCCAGGAGCAGAGGATTCGTAGTGCCAGCACCGTCCCCCAGCAATAACCCTGGAGGCGAGAGACAGAGAGATAGAGGGAGGGAGAGAGGAGCCATGGCTTGACTCTGACACACACAGCCCAGGGCCCCAACCTGGGCCCTTTTGCCTCCGGGTCCCACATTCTACTCACAGAAACACCTCCCTGGTGTCCAATCCAGGATTTAAATTTTTGGAGTGGGGTGACAGTCCTCTGAGAGTTCCACAGGGGCTCCTGCAGCCCCCAGCCTCAGGGACCATCTTGTCATCTGCAGACCTGGCCCGACTCTCAGGGGCCCCTCGAGGCAGTGGACCCAGTGGGAATGTCAGTCAGGACCCCAGGCCCTCAATATGATGTTTACTCAAACACAGTGCATTTAGGGGTATGAGGCCATGTGGAAGCAACACTCACAACACCAGGAGGCTCTGTGAATAGCTGAGCAAAGCTGGGCTCGCTCTCTCTTTCTCTCTCTCTCCCCTCCCTCCCTCCCTTCTCACTTTCATCTCACAATCTAAAAGCAGAAGAATAAGACAATGGAAGAGATAACTGGGAGGTGACAACAGGCATGTACCATAGCCCTGTTGAGCTCTGGCTGATGATGGTGCTGGGGATTGAACCTGGGACCTCAGAGGCTCAGGCAGGAGAGTAGAGAGAGACAGAGTACATTAGAGAGAGAGAGAGAGGTGGGGGGACCCAGAGCCCTCCTCAGCCCTGGCTGATGGGAGAGAGAGAAGGAGAGACACCAAAGCCCTGCTCAGTTCTTGTTTATGGTGGGGCTGGGTTTTGAACCTGGGGCCTCAGAGCCTCAGGCAGGAGAGTCTTTTGCAGAAATAGCATGGTATCTCCCAAGTCCTTTTGTTTGTTTGTTTTGACTAATTATTATTATTATTTTATTTTATTATTTTCCCCAGAGCCATGATCAGCTCTGGCTGATGGTGGTGCTAGGGATTGAACCAGAGACCTCAGAGCCACAGGCAGGAGGGTCTGATTGCAGAACCATTACTATTATTATTTCCCCCAGAGTCATGCTCAGCTCTGGCTAATGGTGGTACTGGGAATTGAACCTGGGACCTCAGAGCCTCAGGTAAAAGAATCTTTTGCAGAATTATTATTATTATTATTATCATTATTATTATTATTTTCCCACAGCCATGCTCAGCTCTGGCTGATGGTGGTGCTGGGGATTGAACCTGGAACCTCAGAGCCTCAGGTAGGAGAGCCTCTTTGCAGAATCATCATGCTGTCTCCCCAGCCCCTCTGTACACTTTGGATGTGGCTCACTGCCAGTGCCCAATACCATGCCCACAAGGCCCAGAGCAGGCTTCCAAGAAGCCAGACTCTCGGGGAGCCCTGAAGGAAGGGACGCCCCTGGCTGCAATGGCTCCTCAGGCCTGGACTCAGGTCCTGCTCCCAGTGCAGACCAGTTTCCTGGGATTTCTGCTGGTGCTGTAAAAGCAGGAGCCCTTTCCTCACCTCAGCAGTTCCTTCAACCACATGCTCTGAGGAGGCCGCTGACTGAAACCTCATGGCCAGATAACGAGGGCGCACAGCTTCCCAATTAGGGGTTCACAAACAGAGCCGAGGGCTTGGCAGGACTGGCTGCCCTCGTTAGAGCACCAGCCATCCTGGCCGGGGCCACCGTCTGGGGCCTGTCTGCTGGTCAGCTGCCAGCCGAGGATCTCTGCTGGGCAGGTATGGGGGCTTTGATGAATAAGAGATGTGGGCCGATGAATTATTGCTTAGCTGATGCAGGCCAGGCTGGGGGAGTCTGGAGGGCAGAGGCTGTGAGTGGAGCCTGTGGGCCGCTGTCACCCTTCTCCCTTCCTTGGGGGGAGCACTCGAGGCTCTGGGTCTGGAAAGAGGGGAGACACTGTGCACCTCATTGGACACAGAGCACATCCCAAACCAGGCCGCTAGTCCTTGCAGAGCTGGCCATATCAGCCGCATGGGGTGGGGGCAGCAACAAGGGGTCCCTCAGGCCCACTGGGTGGCTGGGGTGCTAGAATTGGGCCCTGCAAGCCAGCACCCTGGTTCTGCTACTCTGTCCATGGCCCCAAAGAGAGAGGGGTGTAGCCAGCCTCCAGGTGCAGGGCCCCAGGGTATCCAGAGGACTGGGGGACTCACAGCTGACTTGATGAAGACAAACACAGGCACCCAGAGAGAGCGGCATCCGGGGCTGGACTATCAGAACTTGACTTCATAAGAGGGTTTCAGTATGAAATTTCAGTATGACGTGCCCTTGAAAACAACAGAGAGATAGAAATGCTCAGTACAAACACAACCAGCCACCAGCAACCAAAGCAAAGATTGATCAAGCCGGAGAGAAGGGGAGGAAAGAGAGGGGGAAAGAAGAAAAAGAAAAAGAATGAAGTGCTCAGTACAAACATAAAAGGAAAGAAAGAGAAATGAAGGAAGAAGGAAGAAGGAAGGAAGGAGGAAAAGAGTCAAGTAAAAATTTAAATCTCTTGGGGGGGGGAGCTGGGTAGTGGTTCTGCAGAGACTCTCATGCCTGAGGCTCCAAAGTCCCAGGTTCAATCCCCCGCACCACCATGAGCCAGAGCTGAGCAGGGCTCTGGTTAAAAAAAAAAAAAAAAAGGAGGAAGAGGAAAGAAACCCGTCTAAATCTCCACCTGAATGGACTCAAACAGAGCAGAGGGCAGAGGACAGAACTTGAGTACAAGGCAGAGAAGTTTCCGATTTTGAATAACAGAAAACAAACTAGAGGGGGGAAAAAAAAGAATCCAGAGGACCAGGAGACAAGAAGAAAGGAATTAGCGTCCACAGCTTGTGAGTGCCAGAAGGAGAAGGAAGAAAATGTTTTCAAAGAAGTCATGTTCGAAAACTTCCAATTTGCAGAAAGACGCTATCTTAGGTTAAAAAACAAAAGTCGGGGCAGGGGTAGTAGCGCAGTGGGTTAAGCGCACATGGCATGAAGCAAGGACCAGCGTAAGGATCCCCGTTCGAGCCCCCGGCTCCCCACCCTCAGGGGAGTCGCTTCACGGGCGGTGAAACAGGTCTGCCGGTGTCTGTCTTTCTCTCCCCCTCTCTGTCTTCCCCTCCTCTCTCCATTTCTCTCTGTCCTATCCAACAACAATGACAGCAATAACAACAATAATAATAACAATAAGGATAAACAACAAGGGCAACAAAAGGGGGAAAAAAATAGCCTCTAGGAGCAGTGGATTCGTAGTGCAGGCACCGAGCCCCAGTGATAACCCTGGAGGCAAAAAAAAAAAAAAAAAAGGAAAGAAAAAAAAATCAAGTGACTCTCAAACAGGATAAATTTTAAAAAGTCCATACAATGATTCAAATGTGAAAACAGTCACACTAGGAAAAAGCCTGGGAGAAGGGGGGAAATGATAGGGAGGAGATCACCAGAGGGCTCTGAACCCCAATTCCATCAGGACCCAACAAGAGGGGAAAAGGAAGGGCATTTGACTTAGAAAGGAAGAGAAAGCAGGACCATAGGAAAAAATGGGCAGACAGAGATATAAATATAGACAGGCAGTTACAGAAATAATAGTCAGCCCATGCCTATGACCTTGGAAGGACCCCTGCAGGTCCCAGTGGAGGGGATGGGGACACAGAACTGTGGTGTCGGGAACGGTTGGGATGGGCACCCTGTAATCTCAGAATTTGTAAATCAATATTAAATCACTAAGAAAAAGAAAGAGAGAGAGAGAGAAAGAAAGAAAGAGAGAGAGAGAGAGAAAGAAAGAGAGAGAGAGAAAGAAAGAGAGAGAGAGAGAAGGAAAGAAGAAAAGAAGGCTGGAGGGAAAGCAAAGGCCAGCCAATAAGCCAAAAATAAATACACAGATAAATAATACACAAGAGATGGAGGAGCGGGAGAGGAAGAAGAGAAAGGAAAGGGACAGAGGGCTGGGGGTGAGGGGTGCAAGGAGGTGTGGGACTGACCCGCCAAAGCCAGAACGTGGGGCCTCTGGGAGGCACACCAGTGCCGGCAGGACACACAGCCACCTCCACAGAGCTGCCTGCACACTGGCTTGTGGGTGCTAGCACATGGGGATGAGCTGGAGCAGCCTGCAGTGTCTCTGCACCTTGGCACCTTCTCTTTCTTCCTTTCTATCTTCCTTCCTTTCTTTATCTCCACCAAGGTTATCACAGGGGCTTCATGCCAACACTACAAATCCACAGCACCTGGTAGCCATTTCTTTCTTTCCTTCTTTCTTTCTTTCTTTCTTTCTTTCTTTCTTTCTTTCTTTCTTTCTTTCTTTCTCTTTCCTGTAGTTATTATTGTTTTCATCATTGTTGGATAGGACAGAGAGAAATGGAGAGAGGAGGGGAAGACAGAGAGGGGGAGAGAAAGATAGACACCTACAGACCTGCTTCACCACCTGTGAAGCGACTCCCCTCCAGGTGGGGAGCTGGGGGCTCGAACCGGGATCCTTCCTCCGGTTCTTGGCTTTGCACCACCTGCACTCAACCTGCTGTGCTACCGCCCGAATCCCCCTTATTTTTTAAAGCTTTCTTTTTTTAATGTTTATTTATTTATTCCTGTTTGTTGCCCTTGTTGTTTTATTGTTGTAGTTATTGTTGTTGTTATTATTATGTTGTTGTTGTTGGATAGGATAGAGAGAGAAATGGAGAGAGGAGGGGAAAACAGAAAGGGAGAGAGAAAGATAGACACCTACAGACCTGCTTCACCACTTGTGAAGCAACTCCCCTCTAGGTGGGGAGCCGGGGGCTCGAACAGGGATCCTTAAGCTGGTCCTTGCACTTTGCACCATGTGCACTTAATCCACTGTGCTACCGCCTGACTCCCGCATCTATTTTATTTTTATTTGACAGGACAAAGAGAAACTAAGAAGGAAAGAGGAGATAGAGAGAGAGAGAGACCCCTACAGACCTGCTTCACCACTCATGAAGTGACTCCCTGCAGGTAGGAAGCGAGGTCTTGAACCTGGATCTTTGCACTTGCTGATATGTGCTCTCAACCAGGTGCACCACCTTGGGGCCCCCACACACCTTGGCACATTTGGGGGCCATCTGTGTGCTGTCTCTTTTCCAGAGACATCAACTTCTGGTTAGGAAACTTCCCCAGACGTGGCACCCTCCCTGAGCCCTTGCTGCGTGGAAGGTATGATTCTGGGCAAGGCTGGGGGCCCCCACAGCACGTGACCCCCCAAGTCCATGGTGGGGACCATGAGGGGGTCTCTGAGATGCCCCTGTCCTGTCTGCAGCACCCCTGCTGCCCCCTGGTGGTCAGAACCCTGTTGCTCAGGAACCCTGCCTCACCTCTGGTGCTAGGGGGCACAAGATGCCATCCCCCAATGCATCATCTGTCATCTGAGACATAGGAGCAAGGGTCCCCAGGGGCAGACTGATGTCTGGAGACTTGCTCCCCACACTATCAGGTCCAGGGCCGGCACTGGGTGAGTTCACCAAGGCTAGACACGAGTCTCCCATCGGGATATGGGGGGGGGGGTCCACAGGGACAGCCCCTCCCCGGGGGGTATGGGCTCTGCCTCATGTGGTCTCTGCTTCTCACAGCAGGTGGAGACAGTCAATTCTGGGCAGTTGGCTGACCAGCCAGAGGGGTCAGAGGGTTCAAGCCCCCAGCTCCCCACCTGCAGGGGGAAAGCTTCATAAGTGGCAAAACAGGGCTGCAGGTGTCTCTCTGTCTCTCTCCCTCTCTATCTTCCTCTCTCAATTTCTCTCTGTCCTATCCAATAAAATGGAAAAAAATAGCCAGTGGATTCATAGTGACACCACTGAGCCCATGATAACCCTGGAGGCAAAAGAGAGAGAGAGAGAGGCACCTACAGCCCTGCTTCACCGCTCATGAAGCTTCCCCCCTGCAGGCTTGAAACTGGGTCCTTATGCCCGGGAATGTGTGTACTCAGTCAGGTCACCACCACCCGGCCCTCGTCATTAATAACCGGAAGGGCTGGTGGCTGTGCTTCCAGTGCCAGCAGAGAGTGAGGGAGCAGAGGAGAGCCAGGCCATGCAGGGCCCCAGGAGAGTCCTCCACTCAGGCCCCCACCCACCACCCCAGTTTACGTCTTCCAGAAAGTTCTTCTCAGAGTCTTGGGGTTCAGGGGGGTGAGGACACAGGTGGTCTGTGCTCCTTGTTAGAGGGCCCTGCAGGGGAGAGGGGGCTGGGAGGCTTCAGGTGCATCTGGAAGTTTCTAAGGCCCAGGGCACCCCCGGGGCTTATTGATGCCCAAGGCAGCTCCCTGCCTGCGGGATCCGGGGAGTCCTCCTAATTGGGTCGTCTGCTTCCCCCCTGCAAGATGGAGAAACACCCCCACTCTATCCCCACATTCCCCTGGAAGGAGAAAGCAGGCAGGGACTATGGCCTCACATGCAGCCTGGTGTCCCCACCAGGCCCCCTCCCCTTTTACCTCCCGATCTTCCCCGAGGTTCTGAGAGACAGGGTGGGGGAGAGGGCCTCCAGTGGCCCTCCTGAAGCCTGAGGAGGGGACTCAGTGTCACACAGGGAGGGTGATTGGACGCCAGGTTTCAACACACATGCTCACACACATGACAAACCACAGGCACCCACATGAGCTGCGCGTCCAGGTGTGCTGGTCAGTACACACATGCACAGACATGGAAGGCTTTGCACACACATGCACTGCATGTCCACACACGTGAATGTGTGCACACCCCCACGCACAAATCCCACCCACACTGATCTGGGCCCTCAGCCCCACACTGAGAGCAGCCCCACAGGCCAGGCCGGCTCACCCGGCCCCTTGGCCCCCAGGCCCCCATGGGCAGCGGCCGCTTCTTTCGCTCTGTCCTTGCTGAGGGCAGGATATCGGAGGTGAATTATTTATACCTCAGGATGCCCAAAGTGAGAGGGAGGAGAGACAGAGCGAGGCAGGAGCAGAAATAACAGTCATCATCATCTCTGCGGTGCTGTCGTGCAGATCCTGCCTCTGCTCTGGGAACAGCTGATTGTTCTGCATTCTGGAGGCGTCTGTGTGCGTAGCCACCACGGGGTAGGGCTGGTGACTGATTGGAGCTATTCACACTCAGGACACCCAGAGGGTCTCGGAACTCAGTGCCCACCAGCCTGGGGTTTTCAAAAGAGATGGGGGAGACTGAGTCTGCAGTACTCATGGGTGGAGGCAGAGAGAGAGCTCAATGGCCAAGCCACCTGCCTTGCAGTGCTCAAGGCACAGGCTGGAGCCTGACACCACACGGGAGGAGCTATGGCACCAGGGGAAGCCCAGGTGTTGGCTGGCTGGGTGGATGGATGGATGGATGGATGGATGGATGGATAGATAGAAGGACAGTGGGTGGACAGTGGATGGTGCATGATAGATGGATGGATGGATGTTAGGTGGATGGATGGATGGATGGATGGATGGATGGATGGATGGATGGATGATGGATGGATGGTGGATGGATGATGGATGGATGGATGGTGGATGGATGGTGGATGGATGGTGGATGGATGGATGGTGGATGGATGGATGATGGATGGATGGATGGATGGTGGATGGATGGTGGATGGATGGTGGATGGATGTATGGTGGATGGATGGATGATGGATGGATGGATGGATGGATGGATGGGTGGATGGATGGACGGACAGTGGGTGGATAGTGGATGGTGCATGGATGAATGGATGGATGGTTAGAGATAGGGCCAAGGACCAGTTCATGAGGGAGTCTGTTTCAGTCCACTGGCACAGGTGCCCTTTGGAGCTCTATCTGCTGTGCCAGGACCCAACACCTGACGAAAATAGGGCTTCAAAGGGTAGTGGGGAATCTATCAGCAGGAGGTGTCCTTCACCTGCAGATGGGGGTGGGGACAGGCTGGGTCAGCCTACTCTGCCACTTGAGGAAGATAGTCCTGAAATGAGTGCAGCCTAGAATGTTCCCATCTTTGACCATGGACTGTGAACTCAGACTGACAGAGACTCAGAGGTCACACAGGCTCCTATGTTAAACTGACCCTGGGTCAGATTGCTGTGGTAAACAGTTAATTATATTTATATATTTTCTTTGATTTTGGCAGCTACTCTCTTCCCTAATCCAGCTTTCTAGTCCTATTCTCAATTTTGACACCATCTTCCCAGACAATATTTTTAGTCCACCTGCATGTTAGCTGTCAAGCTCAAGCAAAAATTACTAAAGTCATGGGCCCCTAGGAACATACCTAAAATAGACTTTCTAGTTTCTTTCCACCCTAAAATCCCTATTCTCACTTGCTCTATTCCTTTTTGGTTCCTGTTCATTAAACACTTTGCCCTGCTTTATATCGTACTGCCTTTCAGCCATCAAGTTGCAAATGCTACCATGACTCCATCCTGACTTCCCTGGGCAGATGACCTCTCCAATGTGTGCCAGAACCCCACCTCCACAGAGCCCTGCCCCACTAGGGAAAGATAGAAACAGGCTGGGGTATGTATCCACCTGCCAACACCCATGTCCATCGGAGAAGCAATTACAGAAGCCAGAACTCCCACCTTCTGTATCCCAGAAGAATTTTGGTCCATATTCCCAGTGGGGGAGAAATGCTAGGGACAGGTGACCAAAGGGCTGTGAACCCCAATTCCACCAGGACCCAGAAAGAGAAGAGAAAAAAAAGAGGAAGGACATTTGGAAGTAGCAATAGATGTAGGTGTAACTTAGAAAAGAAGGGAAGGCAGGACAATAGGGGGGAAATGGGCAAATATATGTAAATATAGATAGTTACAGAAGTAACAGTCAACCCATATCTGTGACCTTGGGAGAACCACTGTAGTTTCCAGTTGAAGGGGATGGGGACACTGAACTCTGGTGGTGGGAATGGGTGGAATTACACCCCTGTTATATCAGAATTTTGTAAATCAATATCTGTGACAAAAATAATTAAAGAAAGAAAAAAAAGACAGCAGCAGAGGCTCAGCCAACCACCCTCACCTCCCTCCATCCTCCCTCCTTCCCTCCTTTCCTCCTTCCCCTCCAGCAGCAGCGTCTTGGGGACCCGCACACAGCTTGTGTCTAAATGACACCAGATTCACCAGCAAGTTTTGCCTTGACTCCTCAGAATGAAGATCCCTGTTCCACCACGCCTACACCAAGAAGCAGACCAGGGCCCAGATGGGACCATCTGCCAGGAGCCATGGGACTAGGCGTGGCTCCCACCCAGTTGGTCCCCCAGGCCCTAGAGACTCGGTAGGGAAGCCCAGCTCTCGCTGGGGGGTAGAGGGACTCTATCTTCGCCGATACAGCATCCTCATCGACACCTTCCATGGGCATGTGAAAGGGACCCCGGTTTCACTGTTCCACCACTCATCACGCCGCTTCTGTGAGGTGCTGGGTGGGGGCAGAAACCTAGGTCTTTGTACGTGGCCAAGTGTGTGCACTACTTGCTGTGCCGTCTCCTGGCCCCTTATTTGTTTAGATATACATATTTTATTTGCTTATTTATTTTAATATTTATTTATTTATTATTGGATAGAGACAGAGATAAATTGAGAGAGGAGGGGGAGATGGACAGAGAGAGATAGAGACAACTGCAGCCCTGCCTCACCACTCATGAAGCTTCTTCCCCCTGAAGGTGGGGAATGGGGACTCGAACCTCCATTGTTGTGCACTGTAGTGTGTATATACTTAACCAGGTGCACTACCACCCAGCCCAAATGTCTTTTTTTCAATTTTTTATTGTATTTATTTTTTGGATAGAGACCGTCATAAATCGAGAGGGAAGGGGGAGATAGAGAGGAAGAAAGAGACACCTGCAGCCCTGCTTCACCACTCATGAAGCTTTCCCCTGCAGGTGGGGACTGGGGGCTTGAACCTGAGTCCTTGTGCACTGTAATGTGAGCGCTTAACCAGGTGCAACACTGCCTGGCCCCTTATTTTATCTTTAAATAAATATATATATATGCTATTTATTACTTAATGGATAGAGACAGAGAAATGGAGAGATAAGAGAGAGATAGAGGAGAGAAATGCCTGCAGCCCTGTGTCTCTGCCCATGAAGCTCCCCCCAGCAGGTGCTTGAACATTGTGCATTATTTGACAGTTGTTTTTTTTTTTAATTCTGTGTTGTTAGAGAGAGAGAGAATTGACAGGGGGAACAGAGACACAGTGCTGCTCCATCATCCATGGAGTCTCCTTGCTGCTGTGTGGTGCTCCCATGTAGCACCAGGGCTTGAACCCAAGGCCTCATGCTCCCCCAGCTGAGCTCTCTTTCATGCCCACAGTCAGGTCTCCAGCCAGGTGCCCACAGCTATCTAGGGTGGCTCAGGGCCTCCCTGCCAGGCTCTGCTCATGCTGGGCAGTGGATGGTCCCAGCACTGGCTCCAAGAACCACACACAGAGCTGGTGTTTAAACAGAGAAGATTCTCAGGTCAACACGGGTGCTCCAGGAATACTAACCAGGCACTGACCCTCCCCACCTGTTCAGATTCTAATTCTGGCAACAGAGGATGAGGGGGCAGGGTGGGAGAGGACTGGCTATTTTTAATTCTTGGCCAAGAAGTGGGTTTTTTTTAAAGATCCATACACACACTGTGCATTCAGCCCGCTTCAGTGGTGTGATATGCTTCCCTGCTGTCCCCGTCTGTGGGGAGGGTGGTAGGGAGAGCTGGGGGGGGGGGGTGTTCTGATCTGATCCCTCATCCCCATTTCTGGGGATGGTACTGGGGACTCCCGAGGGAGTAGGAGAGTGATCGCCAGATGACAGATAATTAAAATTTAACGCTGATTTTAGGGAGAAGCATGGAGGCCCCCCACTCAGGCCCCAGGAAGAGAGCTGGCCCTGAGTATTGACTGGCTTCTCATCCTCTCACACACACACCCCGCCCCCGGCCCATCTGCAGCTCCTGGGGGAATCAATGGCTCTGACAAAGTGCAGGGCTTTTAAAGGTCCCCAGATGCCACTGCAGAGAGGGCCCCCAATCTCCTCGTTCCCCCAGGGGCATCACTGAGAAGCCTCCGGCCTGGATCCTGGGCCCAGCTGCCCCAGACACCTCCCTGTTCAAGGAGCAGAGGCCATGGTCACCTGGGTCTTCACTGTCCCTCACCCCACCACAGTGTCTCAAACAGGCACCCACAGTGCCAGGCAAACAGCAGAGCACATTCTCCCTCCCCCCCCCAAAATCAGCAAAGACCCCCACTTTATATCTGTCTTCATTCCGTAAAGATTCATTGGAGGGACCAAGTGCTGGTGCACCTGGTTGAGCACACTCGTCACCATGCTCAAGGACCTGAGTTCAAGCCCCCGCTCCCCACCTGCAGGGGGGAAGCTTCACCAGATGTCTATCTCCCCCCCTCTCAAATTCCCTCTGTCTCTATCAAATAATAAATAAATAAAATGAAGAGAACTCACTGATCAAATTCAGTCCCTTATAAACTCACAGGCTGATCAGCCCCCTGGGTCTTCACGGTGGGGACGGTCTCTAGACCACCCCAAGTGCCTCATCTGTTGCCTGGGACAACAGTGGGGCACCTGCCATTTGGCTTTGTCTCCCAGGCCGCCGTGAGGGCATCCTACCCCTATGCACCTGTTCACATGTGTGTGGAAGCCCGTGGTGTGGATACCTCAGGCCCCACCTGGTAGTCCATTCCCTTTCTCATCCCCCATGGCTCATGTCTGTGTGGGCCTGTCCACCATTGCATTCCCCCTGCTGGGGGGAGGGCTGGGAGGTGGTAGGAGGCAGGTGCACGGGGAGTCCCCTGCCTGACATCCATGTCATCCAGCCTCTCAGGAGACCTTTCTTTAGACACCCTGCTAAGAGGATCCAGGAAAAAGATAAAGCTGGCACATAGTGGGTGCTCAGGAACACGGCAGGGTGCTGAGGGCAGAGCCGGCACACAGTGGGTGCTCAGGAACACGGCAGGGTGCTGGGGGCAGAGCCGGCACACAGTGGGTGCTCAGGAACACGGCAGGGTGCTGGGGGCAGAGCCGGCACACAGTGGGTGCTCAGGAACACGGCAGAGTGCTGAGGGCAGAGCCGGCACACAGTGGGTGCTCAGGAACACGGCAGGGTGCTGAGGGCAGAGTCACCCCAAGATTCATGCAGGATATATCCTGTGGGAGTGATCGCAGATGGCGGCCACCACACAGGCTGGTCATAGTGTCCCTCAGTCCTCTCACAGCAGCCGGGTGGGAGGTGGCCATGAGCTCGGCAGACCTGGCTCCCAAGAGGGCCTAGGGTTGGGGGAGCGTGAGGCCATGGGGTGGATGAGGAGGGTGGCCCCAGGCTGCCAGCCCCACAAGAGGAAAGCTCTCTGGGGCAGGGAAAGTGGCAGGAAGAAGTGCCCATCCTCCCCGGGGTGTCTCCACCAGCACCCCCTGAGCAGGAATGTCCCTCCTCCCTTCCCTACCCACGTTCTGATTCCATCCAGTGCAGCCCCCTCACACTGGGCCTGCTGTCCACGCTTCCTTCCCAGCCCTGGAGCTGCTGCCAGCCTCCCTCTCCAGCCTGCCAGACCGTCCCTGCCCCCAGCACCTGCAGTCAAGACCCACCCATCCAAATGGCCTGTGTGTGAGCACGTGTGAGCAGACACCAGATGATCCAATGCCACTGGGATCCTGTTCTCGGGAAGACAGACGGAGAGACAGGAGCCCTGGCCTCTGGGGACCATTGTCCCATCCCCGGAGGGAGAGGAAACAAATGATCAACAGACACCAGTCCCGTCTGTCCTCAGCTCCTTTCATGAGCTCGTTACCGCACCAAATTTGAGAATTCAGCAACTGTGCGACACATTTAAAAGCCTGCTGAAGACTCTGAGTCAGAGAAGGGTGCTGGGCTGCACCTGCCGCCTCCTCCAGGAGGTCCGGGGCCCCCCACCCTGAGTACCTGTCTGCAACAGCACCGCAGCCTCCCTCACCCAGGCTCTGCCTAGCACATGGGCCACGGAGGGTGAGCCGGCCCCTAGGATGGCTGTGTGGGGACTCCAAGAGTCGAGAATGTTAAGTCACTGACCACACACACAGAGGTCACCTACTATCTCATCACCCTGCTCTGTCGATGACAACACCCCCCCCCCACCGCCCACAGTCTTCCCATCTCTCTAACAACAACAAAAGAGGTTAGAGGAAGACACTGCATATACACTGCCTGGGAAGCAGTGCAGTGAGAGAATTCCAGTTTTATAAGCATGAGGTTCTGGGGGCCGGGCAGTGGTGCACCAGTGAAGTGCACATAGTACTAAGCACAAGGACCTGCACAAGGATCCTTGTTCAAGCCTCTGGCTCCCCACCTACAAGGGGGACACTTCACAAGCAGTGAAGCAGGTCTGCAGGTGTCTCTCTTTCTCTCCCCCTCTCTTGTCTTCCCCTCCTCTCTAGATTTCTCTCTGTCCTGTCCAATAAAATGGAACAAGTGGCCTCCAGGAGCAGTAGATTCGTAGTGCCGGCAACAAGCTCCAGTGATAACCCTGGAGGCAAAAAAAAAAAAAAAAAAAAAGGCTCTGAGCCTGGTTTCTGACATCAAATGTGCCAGATTGCTCCAAATATATCTCCCCCCCCAATAAAATACATCTTTAAAAAGAAAGAAATAGCAGAAGTCACTATGTCCTACCCCCACTGGGAGGGGACCATAAAGGCAGGGCTTTCAGATGCCTTACAAACCTACCTTAGACTCACATCTCCTGCAGCCACCACGCCAGGAGAAAAAGAGGAAAAAGCACCAAGGCAAATGGACCACTGGGGACCCAGCTCCATCACACAGGCTCCGTGCCCCTGTGAGCACCTGCTGGCAGGAAACAGATGGCATGCCAGGGAGGGGTGAGTCAGCGCCAGGAGAGATGCCGTGGGCAGTCCAGCACCCACTCATGAAAAGACGTGTGGCCAGGTCTGGAGGCAGAGGTGCTTCTGGAAGCTGAGAGCATCTGCAGACCCAGGCTGACCCCCCCGCCGGGACTCCAGCGAGCCAGAAGTGCCCATGCTCAGGGCTTCTGTGTCTTTTTTTTTTTTTCTTGTTATGGCATTTCACTTCTCCAGGATGACATTTTCAGAGTTGGGTGGGAGGGAGCGAGAGGGAGGATGGGGAGATAGGACAACGGTTTGCAAACAGATTTGGATCCCAGGTTCAATCCCCAGTACAACCGTACCACCATCAGCCAGAGCTGAACAGTGCTCTGGTAAAATAAATAAATAATAACAAAAAAGGAGGGGGGGAGAGGAAGAGAGAGCAGGGAAGACAAACACAATGGGAATGCAAACAGACTCTCCTGCCAAAGGCTCCAGGCCCCAGGTTCAACCCCCAGCACCACCATAAGCCAGAGCTGAGCAGTGCTCTGGTTAATAAATAAATAGTAGAGAGAGAGAGAGCAGGAGAGATAGAATAATGGGTTGCAAACAGATTCTCCTGTTATATCTCCAGGTCCTGGGTTCAATAATCTCCCAGCACCACCATAAGCCAGAGATGAGCAAGGCTCTGGGAAAGAAAGAAAAAGAAGAAAGAAAGAAAGAAAGAAAGAGAGAGGGAGAGAGAGAGAGAGAAAGAAAGAGAGAAAGGCAGAGAAAGGGAGAGAGAAAGAGCGAAAGAAGAAGAGAGGAAGGAAGGAAGGAAGGAAGGAAGGAAGGAAGGAAAGAAGGAAGGAAGACTGGTAGACATTTTAGAGAGAGAAAGAGACTACAACATGGAAGCTCCAGTGTGCTGGGGGCTGAACTGGGTCATGTGCTCAGAGCAAAGCAGCTGTGCTATCCAGGTGTGTCGCCCAGGTGTGCTGTCTGGGTGCACTGTGCAGGTGTGTCGCCCAGGTGTGCTGTCCGGGTGCACTGTGCAGGTGTGTCGCCCAGGTGTGCTGTCCGGGTGCACTGTGCAGGTGTGTCGCCCAGGTGTGCTGTCCGGGTGCACTGTGCAGGTGTGTCGCCCAGGTGTGCTGTCCCGGTGCACTGTGCAGCTGTGCTGTCCAGGTGTGCTGTCCGGGTGCACTGTGCAGCTGTGCTGTCCAGGTGTGCTGTCCGGGTGCACTGTGCAGCTGTGCTGTCCAGGTGTGCTGTCCGGGTGCACTGTGCAGCTGTGCTGTCCAGGTGTGCTGTCCGGGTGCGTTGCCTCGCAGTTTGGTTGGCCACTGCACCTACCGCAGGTTCTGGGGGAAAACATTCAGTTAGCTGAGACCGAAAGGTTGCTGTGGTCCCATGGGTGCAGCCCAAGACTTTTGAGTGTGAGGACCCCAGGTTCCACATGCCAGAGTTCAGTGGAGCTCTGCTTTCTCATCAAATAAGTAAAAATTTTCTATATATATATATATATATATATATATATATATATATATATATATATATATATAGTCAGAAATACCAAGGGCATCCAAATGGGAAAAGGCTGGAGCATCACTCACGTCCCCCGGCCCAAGCTGCTACCCCTCCTCCTCAGGGCTCATGGCTTCAGCTGTTTAGACAGTGGCATCCTGCCTTCCCCTGTGCCCTCTCTGCTCCCAGGCCGCACTCCTGGTGGTGCTGGGGATTAAACCTGGGACCTCTGGAGCCTCCGGCTTGGTGCACCCAGGAGAGGTGATGCTGGCCTAAGGTCCCCATTGATATGATCTGCTTTGATTCCAGAACCAAGCACTGATCTGCTCTGCCTACTGGTGGTGCCGGGGGTAGAACCTGGTACCTGCTGTAGGCAACTCCTATGCCCCTATCACTGTGCTGTCTCCCTAGCCCTGATAATACTTTTTTTTTTCTTTTTGCCTCCAGGGTTATCTTTGGGGCTTGCTGCCTGCACCACAAATCCACTGCTCCTGGAAGCTACTTTTTTCTGATTTGTTGCCCTTGCTGTTTTATCATTGTTGTGGTTATTATTGTTGTTGTTATTGCTGTCATTGTTGTTGGATAGAACATAGAGAAATCAAAAGAAATGAGGAAGACAGAGAGGGGGAGAGAAAGATAGACACCTGTAGACCTGCTTCACCACTTGTAAAGCAATCCCCCTGCAGGTGGGGAGCCGGGGGTTCAAACTGGGACCCTTACGCCGGTCCTTGTGCTTCATGCCATGTGCGCTTAACCCCCTACGCTACCGCCTGGCCCCTGATATATTTTTTTTGTAGATCCAGGGTCTTAGGTAAGGGGGACTAGGGATTTTGGGGGTTTCTTCTTCTCCTCCAGGGCAGCCATGTGAATCTTCTTTTGTCTTCTGGTGGGACTGGGCTTTGAACCCAGAACCTTCGAATGCCTCAGGCTTGAGTCTTTTCTGCATAGTCACTATACTATGTATCCAGTATGTCCAAGTCACACATTTCTGAGCCACAAACTAGACTTTTTTTTGTCTTTGCCTCTGCGGTGCAGGCACTGTGAATCCACTGTTCCTGGTGGCCATTTTTTCCATTTTATTAGACAGGACAGAGAGAAATTTAGAAAGGAGGGGGAGACAGAGAGGGAGAGAGACAGAGATACACCTGCAGACCTGCTTCACAGCTTGTGAAGTGACCCCACTGCAGGTGGGGAACCGGGGGCTTGAACCCAGATTCTTATGCAGGTCCTTGCGCTTTGTACTGGGTGCGCCACTGCCTGGGCCTCGTCCTAGGCTTTTACCCATGCGTGTGGCCCTGAACTACTGCATTTGGCCTTGAGTTGTTGTGGGCAACTTGCCATTCTCACCTGAAACTTAAAAAAGGGCAGTGAGTGGGTGGTAGTGTAGCGCATTAAGCGCACATGGTGCAAAATGCAAGGACCGGTGTAAGGATCCCAGTTCCAGCTCCCGGCTCCTCACCTGCAGGGGGATTGCTTCACAAGTGGTGAAGCAAGTCTGCTGGTGTCTATCTTTCTCTCCCCCTCTCTGTCTTCCCCTCCTTTCTCCATTTCTCTCTGTCCTGTCCAACATCAAAAACAGCAGCAGTGGCAACAATAATAATAACGCCAACAACAAGGGCAACAAAATGGGAAAAAGGGCCTCCAGGAGCAGTGGATTCATAGTACTGGCACTGCCCCAGTGATAATCCTGGAGGCAAAAAATGAAAACATAAAAATAAGAAATAAAATGGAGACTCACTAACCAGCTGACTGGGAGGCCTCACTGCTGTATAGTGGGGCTGGGGGGGTCCTAGGAGCCACATCTGCACATGACATTCTCCTGAGACAACCACAGGGAGGTGACACCCAGAGCTTCTCATCAAGACTGCTCATGACAGGTGTCTCTTCCAAGTCCCCTTCATGGAGTGTGTGTGGTGGAGGATGGGGGAGGGAGGCCCTGCGTGGCTTGGGGGGAGAGGGACAGGGCTCAGAGGAGAGGAGTGCACTGGGATGCAGGGACCCAAGAGCGAGTTCCTAAGAGCTCCAGACAAAAGCCAGCATCCTGGCACACCAGGAGGCAAATGTTGGAAACCACTGGAATCAGAGGTGTTGAAATACTTCACTTGGGGAAAGCTTCAGTGCTGTGGTGTCTCTCTCTGTCTTTTCTCTGCGGGGAGGTGTGTGTGTGTGTGTGTGTGTGTCCCTCCCTGTCTCTATTTTTAAAAATAAACAAGCATAGGAATGGAGGAATGGTGGAAGGACTCAGATGCAGAGAACATGACAGGAAGAGGCCTGTGGTGCAGAAAGAGAAAACCCCAGAGTTCTTGCTAAATAGTGGGAGTGTGGTCTGCGGAGCAGTGGGGAGGGGAGGCAGAAGGGAGCCCCAGCTGGCCAGCTGTGGGGGTGCTCTCAGACTCCCCACAGCCGCCTGGCACTGTCCTCCCTTCCCACAGGCATCTCTCACTGGGCATGTATGCTGGGGGCCAGCTCTTCTGACAACAGCCCGTGGCATCTGGCTCAGCACCTTGGAGCTCCCAGCACAGCCTCTCCATGTGGCCGAAGCACCCTCAAGAGAAGGCCCTTTCTCCACCTGCCAGGGCCACCCACCCAGAAGATAAAAGTAACGTCCTGGGGGTTGGGGAGAGGCAGTGCCACACCTATCTAAGTACACATATCACCATGCGTAAAGATACCGGTCCAAGCCCACGTTCCCTACCTTCTGGGGAGGAAGCCTTACAAGGAGAGAAGCAGGTCTGCTGGTGTCTCTCTGTCTCTACTTCCCTCTCAATTTCTCTTTATCCTGTCAAATAAAATAGAAATTTTAAGGTGGGGATAGAGAGCGTAATGGTTATACAAACAGCCTCTCATGCCTGAGGCTCCAAAGTCCCAGCTTCAATCCCCCACACCACAAGCCAGAGCTGAGCAGTGCTCTGGTTAAGGATAAATAAATAAATAAATAAATAAATAAATAAATAAATAAATTCAAAATATTTATTTTTAAAAAAAGACATTTTAAGGTGGAGGTAGACAGCATAATGGTTATACAAAGAGACTCTCAACCCTGAGGCTCTGAAGTCCCAAGTTCAATCCCCCACACCACCATAAGCCAGAGCTGAGCAGTGCTCTGGTTAAAAAACAAAACAAACAAGAAAGAGAGAGAGGAAGAATTTTTTTTTAATGGAAAAAATGGCTATTGGGAGTGGTGGATTCATAGTGCCAGCACCAAGCTTCACTGATTACCCTGGTGGCAATAAAAAATTTAAAAAAATCAAAAATGAAAATGAAAAAAGCAAATTCCTGAGGTGACTTGTGCTATGCTGGGACTGGGGACATGGGATGCTGTGTATTGGGGGGAGCAACTTTTTTTTCTCATTCAACCATTTATGCTTTTATCCTTTATTATTTTCTTTTTTTGCCTCCAGGGTTATTTCTGGGGCTCAGTGCCTGCACTACAAATCCACTGCTCCTGGAGGCTAGTTTTTTCTCTTTCATTGCCCTTGTTGTTCATCATTGTTGTTATTAGTATTGTTGTTATTATTGTCATTGTTGTTGGATAGGACAGAGAGAAATGGAGATAGGAGGGGAAGACAGAGAAGGGGAGAGAAAGACACTTGCAGACCTGCTTCACCGCTTGTGAAGCGATCCCCCTGCAGGTGGGAAGCCAAGAGCTTGAACCAGGATCCTTATGCTGGTCCTTGCACTTTGCACCATGTACACTTAACCTGCTGCACTACCACCTGGCCCCCTATTATTTTCCCTATTTTTTATTTGTGATAAACAGTGGGTAACAAGACTGTAAGATGACAGGTTACAGTTCCACATCACACCCACCACCAAGATTCTTTGTCCTCACCTCCCACCGCTCAGAGACTACAGAGAACCACCAGAGCTCAGGAAGGTTGTCCTTAAACCGCGATCTCCTCAAAGTGCAGCAGCATTCTCTCAGATCTCCCACAGAGCTCTGTGGTGGTGAGAGGCGGACTTTGAGGGGGGACATGGCGGAATGGCCAACCCTGCAGTGTTTGGTCTGTCTTTCCTGGTGGCCCTAGACAGAGACAAGGAGACAAGACTGCCCAGTGAGCCCAGCAGGCTGCGGTGGCTAGAGGGGCAGGTGGTCATGCAGACAGAAGAGGGTCTGGGGCAGCAGCTTTCTCCTGAGGCCCCTCATGTGACCCCCAAGGATGGCAAAGCACCCCACTGGTCTGGGGGTCTCTCCCTCCCACCCCACTAACAGATCGGACCCCTCAGCGTGGAGGCCTGAGAGCTGCATCCATCTGTCCGTCCTTATCAAGCAGGATCCAGACAACATAGTGTGAAGGAAGCCTGCCCACGGCTCCAGGCCTTGCAGGTGTCTGCAGATGCTCACCACAGCTGCACTGCATGCCGGTGGGGCACCCCTACTCCCTGTCAGCAGGTGGGTGCCACCAACACATACACACAGACACACACATACACACACACCACAATCCCCACTTCCTGTCACACCACAGCACAGTGGAAAGTCCCAGCACCCATGTGGCTTCCCTGAGCCTTCCCAGAGCTGTGGGCACTCTGGTCAGGACACTGAGATCCAAGTGACCAGTCCCATCCCCTACCATGTCATCCCGGCCACAGAAGTCCAGGTCTCTCCTGACACCAGGCACCTGGTGACTTCTTTTTTTGCCTCCAGGATTCTCACTGAGCTCGGTGCCAGCACTACGAATCCACTGTTCCTGGCAGCCATTTTTTCCTTTTTGTTGGACAGGACAGAGAGAAATTGAGAGAGGAGGGGAAGAAAGGGAGAGAGACAGAGAGAAACCTGCAGCACTGCTTCACCGCTTGTGAAGCGTACCCCCTGCAGGTGGGGAGAAGGAGCTCGAACCCAAATCCTTGTGTTTAATACTATGTGTGCTTAACCAGGTGTACCAAAGCCTGGTCCCCTCTTTTTTGTTTTTCTCCAGGGTTATCACTGGGACTCAGAGTCAGCACTATGAAACCACTGCTCCTGGTGGCCTGTAACCTCAGATATGAATAGACATGGGCACTAGGTCAGATTGATGGAGTTTACAGTTAATGGTATTTATATACTTTCCTCATATTTGGGAGCCACTCTCTGCCCTGATCCAGCTTTCTAAGTTCTGTTCTCAACTCTGACACCATCTCCTCAGACAATACCTTTAGTCCACCTGCATGTTAGCTGTTTGGTTCAGACAAAAACTAGTAAAGTCATGGGCCCCTTGGAATATACCTAAAATAGACCTACTGGCTTTTTCCAGAATTGAGACCCCAAATCTTCACCTGCAATATTCTTGCCTTTAGATTCCTGATTATTAAACAATTTGTTCTGCTTTATATCACAATGTTTTTCAGCATGATGTCAACCTGACTTTGGGCAGATGACCTCACCAATGTGTCCTGGAACCCCACCTCCCCAGAGCCCTGCCCTACCAGGGAAAGATAGGGACAGGCTGGGGGGATCCACCTGCCAACACCCATGTCCAGTGGAGAAGCAATTACAGAAGTCAAAACTCCCACCTCCTACTACCTATAAAGATTGGGGGGGGGGGTTTTGGGGGGACAGACAGTAGTGCAGCAGATTAAGTGCACATGGGGCCAAGTGCAAGGACTGGCATAAGGATCCCAGTTCGAGTCCCTGGTTACCCACCTGTGGGGGGGTAGGGTTGCTTCACAGAAGGTGAAGCAGGTCTGCAAGTGTCTATCTTTCTCTCCTTCCTCTCTGTCTTCTCCCTCCTCTCTCGATTTCTCTCTGTCCTATCAACAACAATGACAGCAATGACAACAACAAAAATGATTAACAAGGGCAACAAAAGGGGAAAAAATGGCCTCCAGGAGCAGTGGGTTCGTAGTGCAGACACTGAACCCTAGCAATAACCCTGAAGGCAAAAAATAAAGAAAGCTCTTTGGTCCATACTCCCAGAGGGATAAAGAATAGAAGGCTTCCCCCCACACCTATGAACATTTAATCTTTGACAAAGGTGCCCAGCCTATTAAATGGGGAAAGCAGAATCTCTTCAACAAATGGTGTTGGAAAAAATGGGTTGAAACATGCAGAAGAATGAAACTGAACCACTGTATTTCACCAAATACAAAAGTAAATTCCAAGTGGATCAAGGACTTGGATGTTAGACCACAAATTATCAGATACTTAGAGGAAAATATTAGCAGAACTCTTTTCCACATAAATTTTAAAGACATCTTCAATGAAACAAAACCAATTACAAAGAAGACTAAGACAAGCATAAACCTATGAGACTACATCAAATTAAAGAAACTACTTCCCAAACCAAGAGACCCCTCACAGAATGGGAGAAGATCTTTACATGCCATACATCAGACAAGAGGCTAATGACCAGAATATATAAAGAACTTGCAAATCTCAACAAGACAACAAATAACCCCAACCAAAAATGGAGGGAGGACATGGACAGAATATTCACCACAGAAGAGATCCAAAAGGCTGAGAAACACATGAAAAACTGCTCCAAGTCTCTGATTGTCAGAGAAATGCAAATCAAGACAACAATGAGATATCACTTCACTCCTGTGAGAATGTCAGACATCAGAAAAGGTAACAGCAGCAAATGCTGGAGAGGATGTGGGGTCAAAGGAATGCTCCTGCACTGCTGGTGGGAATGCAAATTGGTCCAACCTCTGTGAAGAACAGTCTGGAGAACTCTCAGAAGGCTAGAAATGGACCTACCCTATGACCCTGCAATTCCTCTCCTTGGGATATATCCTAAGGAACCCAACACACCCATTCAAAAAGATCTGTGTACACATATGTTCTTGGCAGCACAACTTGTAATAGTCAAAACCTGAAAGCAACCCAGGAGTCCAACAACAGATGAGTGGCTGAGCAAGTTGTGGTATATATACACAGTGGAATACTACTCAGCTATAAAAAATGATGACTTCACCATTTTCAGCCGATCTTGGATGGCCCTTGAAAAAATCATGTTAAGTGAAATAAGTCAGAAACAGAAGGATTAATATGGGATGATCTCACTCTCAGGAAGAAGTTGAAAAACAAAATCAAAAAAGAAAACACAAGTAGAACCTGAACTGGAGTTGGCAGATTGCACCCAAGTAAAGGACTCTGGGGTGGGTGGGTGGGGAGAATACAGATCCAAGAAGGATGACAGAGGACCTAGTGGGGGTTGTATTGTTAAATGGGAAACTGGGAAATGTTATGCATGTACAAACTATTGTATTTACTGTTGAATGTAAAACATTAATTCCCCAATAAAGAAAATTATAAAAAATAAAAAAAGAAGAAGAAGTGGCTTCCAATGAAGGGGATGGGAACACGGAACGCTGGTGGTGGAAACTATACTCTCTTATCCCACAATCTTATCGATCATTAACAAATCACTAATAGGAAGTCAGGCGGTAGAGCAGCGGGTTAAGTGCACGTGGCGCAAAGCACAAGGACCAGCTTAAGGATTCCAGTTTGAGCCCCCAGCTCCCCACTTGCAGGGGAGTCGCTTCACAGGCAGTGCAGCAGGTCTGCAGGTGTCTATCTTTCTCTCCCCCTCTCTGTCTTCCCCTCCTCTTTCCATTTCTCTCTGTCCTATCCAACAATGACGACATCAATAACAACAATAATAACTACAACAACAATGAAAAACAAGGGCAACAAAAGGGAAAATAAATAAATAAATATTTAAAAATTAAAAATAAATAAATAAATCACTAATAAAAAGAAAGAAAAAGAAACTGCAATGGTAGATGTTATTTTAAACAAGTGGCCTAATATCTATAAGAACTAATCCAGGAAACATACTCCCACATTTTAACAGATGAATTTACCCTTAAGAGCGAAGGAAGACGGCACGTCAGTATGAGGTGGTTCGGCGTTTCTGACTTGGACAATCTCCAGTCACAGATACTCAGAGTACAAGCTCAAACCGCAATGCCCTGATTTTCAGATGCCAGTGAGTAAGTTTCCCCCTGCATCTCTGTAGTGGTCATTCGTGAGACTGAAGTTCAAATTCATACAATCAAGTAAGCACCCAATTATTTCTGAAATGCACTGGTATAACTGTGTATAAGCTTCCACACATAATGACACGACGTATAATACATTATAACAGAGATCACATAGGCGGGGGGTGGGGGGCGCCTGGTTAAGTGCATGTTTCCCTGCACAAAGACCAGGGTTCAAGTCCCTGTTCCCTCCCTTGCAGGAAGAAAGCTTCCTGCTTTCTTGTAGCAGGAAGCTTGTGTAGCAGGTGTGTCTCTGCTTCTGCCTCTGCCTCTGCCTCTGCCTCCCCCTCCCCCCCTCTCTCTCTCCTTCTCTATCCCCTCTGTCTCAATTTCTCTCTGTGCTACCAAATTAAATAAAATTTAAAAAGAAAGAAAGTTGTGTAGTGGTCCGGGAGGTGGTGCAGTGATAAAGCTTTGGACTCTCAAGCATGAGGTCCTGAGTTCGATCCCCGGCAACACATGTACCAGAGTGATGTCTGGTTCTTTCTCTCTCCTCCTATCTTTCTCATTAATAAAATAAGTAAAACATTTATTAAAAAATAAAATAAAAAAAGAAAGAAAGAAAACTGTGAGTTCAATACACTATGACAGCTGTGAACTCAGCACTGTGACAGGCAAGCCTAGCTCGTGGAGAGCGGGGTTTAAATAGGCAACACCCACAACCACCCCCCACCACCCCCCATCCGACAGCCAGGCAGGAACACATGCCCTCCATCTGAAAGTCCCACTGCTCTGGAGGCCTGGGGGGGGGGGGGGGTTAGGAGGAGGTGAGCTGCCTTCACTTATTATGCTTGTCATGCAGAGTTCTGAGATGAAATTGAATTTGGGCACTCAGGGAAGGGCTTCCAGGGGTGTTATTAACTGGCCTTATTTGCACTGACTCCCTCACGCGAGGGCTCTGGTTTCCAACACACACAAATGCACATGCACACGCACCAGCTTGGAGGCCACACCCAGGAGTTGGTGCAGCAAAAGCCCCAGACTTGCCAGCATGAGGCCCCTGCTGCCTCTCGCAGGACAGAGCTGCTGTTGGTGACGACGTCCATGGGGACAGACACAGGGCCCCGGGCCGGAGACAACCCGCAGTTGGGGGCCACAGCTAAGTGGTGGCCGTCTCACAGTGCCAAGCTCACAGCTGTCATAGTGTGTTGGCAGCTGTCATGGTGTTGCACTCACTGTTGTCATGGTGTCTTGGTGGTTGTCACAGAGTTGAGCTGAGTGCCGGCTGTCACGGTGTTGACTTCAGGAGTCAAGGGAAACAGCAGAGCAGACTTTTACCGGCTGTCGTAAAATCAAGATGATACAAAAGGACACTCAGCCTAGAAGGGAGCACGTGGCCACCCATCTGTGACCAGGATCTCGAGAAGGACAGTGGACGCAGGGTGATGACAACTTGGAGAGGACACATGCTGACCCCATTTCACAGTAAAATAAACCAGAAAAATTGGATTTCTCTAGCCCAGAACATGCCCTCCCATGATTGTTCTGTAAGGCTGAGTGAAATGACAACGGAAGTCACAACAGGATGGTGGTGGTTTAAAGGGTGCTGGGAAGGCCACTGGTTACAGTGGCCAGAGAGCATTAACTGTTAATATCAGAGAACAGAGGCATGGGGCATGAAGGTGGAAGCTTCCAGAAGCAGCTCATACGTGGAGAAACAGGCTCCTCCCCTCTCCCAGAGAGAAGCAAGACTCAGGGGCTGGGCAGTGGCACACCCTGTTAAGCACACATAATACAAAGCCCAAGGACCCACTCCAGGGTCCGGGTTGGAGCTCTCGACTCCATCTGCAGGGGGGTTGCTTCACAGGCAGTGAAGCAGTTCTGCAGGTGTCTCTCTGTTTCTCTCCCTCTCTGTCTCCCCTCCTCTCTCTATTTCTCTCTTTCCTGTCCAATAAAAATAGAAAAAATGGCGTTCAGGAGCAGTGGATTCATAGTGCCAGCACCAAGCCCCAGCAATAACCCTGGAGGAGAGAGAGAGAGAAGACTCCCAGTGCTCTGGACTCAGGAGGTACTGGGATGGAAGTCAAAAGGCATGCGCTCTGCCTGCTGTGCTATCTCCCTGAGCCTACAAAGCATCCTAGTACATTTAGGAGGACTGAGCTCGAGGTTGGGAGACGCCTCAACTGGGGGAGGTAGTGCAGGCTTTGCAAGCCTTAGGCCCCAGATTTAATCCCCAGCACCTCATAGGCCAGAGCCATACTCTGATCTCCCCTTACCCAGACAAACAGTGGAAAAGCACCAACACTATTGAGGAAATAGGAGTACTTGGCCTCTGTTCTACCATGCCATTTGATTTACCTTCATTTTGTTAAGTTGCATTTGCTGTTTCTTTATGTAATTTGCTTTACTACCTTTTTAACCTATTTTGGTACTTAAGGTAATATGTGTTTTGGTTTCAGAGATTATCTTTTTATGTATACCTTTCAAATGACCTTAGTCATGTACATTAGGTAGCTACTACTACTAAAATAAAATTAATTAATTTTTAAAAAAAGGTTTTGTCGAGAAAGAGAGAAACTGGAACCCATGTGCATTGTTAGTGATATTTTAAAATGGCAAAACTACTATGGAAAGGGGTATACTTTTTCCTTAAAAATTAAAATAAATTATTATAGAACTCTGTAAAAAAAAAAAATGGTTCGATGATCTCAAGCACCTTCTTCAATCATATCAGTGAGGAAGCAGAAATCAGTTCAGGAAGAAAAGCGGAAAACCCACAGCCCCCATGGCAAGGGACAACACTGCCGAGATTTCAGCAGGCCAGACACAGCCGGAGGAGTAATCTGGAGGCCAGCGGGAACAGAAACACAGCACACCAAAACACCCAAGCCCCCCCTTTCCCTTTCCCTTTCTCTCTCCCTCTTTCCCTCCCTCTCTCCCTCTTGCCTTCTCTCTCCCTCTCCCTCTTTCCCTCTCTCCCTCTCTCTCTCTCCCTCAGCTGAGGAAATGCTGACTCACAGGGCTCTTGTCACAGAGGCAGGTCTCGTGACAGGTGTCAGCACGTCACAGCCCCACCCCTTGCGTATCCCCTCCCTCCACCCTGGAGCACTGGGTCCCCAATCACCCTCCCACCTCCCTGAGAGGCGTTTTATTTAAACACCACATGAATTAAAAATGGAACACAGCATCAGCCGCCGTCAATGCATCAGTCCTATGCCCCAACAGCAGAGCTGCTCCCTAATAAAAACCGTCATTTCTCTGTAAGAAAACCAGCAACCTGGCAGCTGGGGGGGGGGGGGGACGGACAGCAGTGGATAAAGCGCTGGACTCTCAGGCATGAGGTGATAGTGATAGGGATAGGCACAGAGATATATACAAACAGAGAGTGTGTGTGTGAGCACTGGACTCTCAGGCATGAGGTGATAGTGATAGGGATAGGCACAGAGATATATACAAACAGAGAGTGTGTGTGTGAGCACTGGACTCTCAGGCATGAGGTGATATGATAGGGATAGGCACAGAGATATATACAAACAGAGAGTGTGTGTGTGAGCGCTGGACTCTCAGGCATGAGGTGATAGTGATAGGGATAGGCACAGAGATATATACAAACAGAGAGTGTGTGTGTGAGCACTGGACTCTCAGGCATGAGGTGATAGTGATAGGGATAGGCACAGAGATATATACAAACAGTGTGTGTGTGAGCGCTGGACTCTCAGGCATGAGGTGATAGTGATAGGGATAGGCACAGAGATATATACAAACAGAGAGTGTGTGTGTGAGCGCTGGACTCTCAGGCATGAGGTGATAGTGATAGGGATAGGCACAGAGATATATACAAACAGAGAGTGTGTGTGTGAGCGCTGGACTCTCAGGCATGAGGTGATAGTGATAGGGATAGGCACAGAGATATATACAAACAGAGAGTGTGTGTGTGAGCACTGGACTCTCAGGCATGAGGTGATAGTGATAGGGATAGGCACAGAGATATATACAAACAGAGAGTGTGTGTGTGAGCGCTGGACTCTCAGGCATGAGGTGATAGTGATAGTGATAGGCACAGAGATATATACAAACAGAGAGTGTGTGTGTGAGCGCTGGACTCTCAGGCATGAGGTGATAGTGATAGGGATAGGCACAGAGATATATACAAACAGAGAGTGTGTGTGTGAGCGCTGGACTCTCAGGCATGAGGTGATAGTGATAGGGATAGGCACAGAGATATATACAAACAGAGAGTGTGTGTGTGAGCACTGGACTCTCAGGCATGAGGTGATAGTGATAGGGATAGGCACAGAGATATATACAGAGAGTGTGTGTGTGAGCACTGGACTCTCAGGCATGAGGTGATAGTGATAGGGATAGGCACAGAGATATATACAAACAGAGAGTGTGTGTGTGAGCACTGGACTCTCAGGCATGAGGTGATAGTGATAGGGATAGGCACAGAGATATATACAAACAGAGAGTGTGTGTGTGAGCACTGGACTCTCAGGCATGAGGTGATAGTGATAGGGATAGGCACAGAGATATATACAAACAGAGAGTGTGTGTGTGAGCACTGGACTCTCAAGCATGAGGTGATAGTGATAGGGATAGGCACAGAGATATATACAAACAGAGAGTGTGTGTGTGAGCACTGGACTCTCAGGCATGAGGTGATAGTGATAGGGATAGGCACAGAGATATATACAAACAGAGAGTGTGTGTGTGAGCACTGGACTCTCAGGCATGAGGTGATAGTGATAGGGATAGGCACAGAGATATATACAGAGAGTGTGTGTGTGAGCACTGGACTCTCAGGCATGAGGTGATAGTGATAGGGATAGGCACAGAGATATATACAAACAGAGAGTGTGTGTGTGAGCGCTGGACTCTCAGGCATGAGGTGATAGTGATAGGGATAGGCACAGAGATATATACAAACAGAGAGTGTGTGTGTGAGCGCTGGACTCTCAGGCATGAGGTGATAGTGATAGGGATAGGCACAGAGATATATACAAACAGAGAGTGTGTGTGTGAGCGCTGGACTCTCAGGCATGAGGTGATAGTGATAGGGATAGGCACAGAGATATATACAAACAGAGAGTGTGTGTGTGAGCGCTGGACTCTCAGGCATGAGGTGATAGTGATAGGGATAGGCACAGAGATATATACAAACAGAGAGTGTGTGTGTGAGCGCTGGACTCTCAGGCATGAGGTGATAGTGATAGGGATAGGCACAGAGATATATACAAACAGAGAGTGTGTGTGTGAGCACTGGACTCTCAGGCATGAGGTGATAGTGATAGGGATAGGCACAGAGATATATACAGAGAGTGTGTGTGTGAGCACTGGACTCTCAGGCATGAGGTGATAGTGATAGGGATAGGCACAGAGATATATACAGAGAGTGTGTGTGTGAGCACTGGACTCTCAGGCATGAGGTGATAGTGATAGGGATAGGCACAGAGATATATACAAACAGAGAGTGTGTGTGTGAGCACTGGACTCTCAGGCATGAGGTGATAGTGATAGGGATAGGCACAGAGATATATACAAACAGAGAGTGTGTGTGTGAGCGCTGGACTCTCAGGCATGAGGTGATAGTGATAGGGATAGGCACAGAGATATATACAAACAGAGAGTGTGTGTGTGAGCACTGGACTCTCAGGCATGAGGTGATAGTGATAGGGATAGGCACAGAGATATATACAAACAGAGAGTGTGTGTGTGAGAGAGAGAGGAAGAGGGGAGGAGACAGGGAGAGAGTGAGAGGGAAAGAGTGTGAGTGTGAGAGAAAGAGGGAGATGGGGGCAGGGTAGACAGCATAATGGTTCTGCAAAAAAGATTCATGCTCAGGCTCCAAAGTCCCAGGTTCAGTCCCTCCTACCACCATAAGCCAGAGCTGAGCAATGCTCTGGTGAAAGAAAGGAAGAGGAGGAGGAGAGGGAGGAGGAGGAGGAGTGGGAGGAGGAGGAGGAGGAGAAGAAGAAGAAAGAAAGAAAGAAAGAAAGAGAGTGAACAAAAGAAAAGGGAAGAAAAGAAAAGATAAGCCAGGCTGTGGCACACCTGGTTAAGCACACACATTATAGTGCACAAGGATCCAGGTTCAAGGCCCTGGTCCTCACCTGCAGGGGGAAAGCTTCACAAGTGGTGAAGCAGGGCTGCAGGCATCTCTCTGTCTCTCTCCTTCTCTATCTTCTCTTCCTGTCTCAATTTCTCTGTCTCTATCCAATTATAAAACAAAATAAAAATATTTTTAAATTTTTTTTAAAGAGGAAGATAGGGAGACAGGAGGGTTGGGGGGAAAGGGAGGAGGGAGAAAGAGAACCCATGTCTATAACGTTAGGAGAACCATGCAGTTACCTCTGGAGCACAGAACTCTGGTGGTAGGAGTGGTGTGGAGTTATACTCCTATTATCTCATAATTTTGTAAATCACTATAAAATAAATAAAATATGTACATCTCTTTCTTCCTCCTCCTCTCTCTCATAAATAAATAAATCTAAAAAAATAAAGAGTATCAGGGGCCTGGCAGTGGTGCACCCGGTTAAGCAAACATAGTACCAAGCACAAGGATCCATATTCGAGCCCCCGACTCCCCACCTGCAGGGGTCGCTTCACAAGCAGTGAAGCAGGTCGGCAGGTGTCTCCCTTTCTCTCTACCTCTCTGTCTCTCCTCCTCCAATAAAATGGAAAAAAATAGCTGCCAGGAGCAGTGGATTCTTAGTGCTGGCACTGAGCCTCAGAGATAACCCTGGAGGAAAAAGAAAAGAAAAGAAAAGAAAAGAAAAGAAAAGAAAAGAAAAGAAAAGAAAAGGAGGGAGGGAGGAGGGAAAGGAGGGAGGGAGAGACAAGTATTGACCATCGGCCATCAGCTGTCCCAGGACTCCTGTGCATCAGTGAATAACCAGTAAAAAAAGCTTCCCCACCTCAGCCACCAAGCACTGCCCCCCCCCACACACACACCCAGGCCCATGCTGGGCACTCACTGTACCAGAAACCAGCCTGGAGGGGAGGAGAGGGGAGGGGAGAGTAGCTGAAAGGGGAGGGGAGGGAAAAGGAAGGCAGGGGAGGGGAAGGAAGGGGGAGGGTGGGGGAAGGGAGGGGGAGGGGAGGGGAGGGGAAGGGAAAGGAGTGGAAGGGAAGGGAGAGGAGGGAAGGGGAAAGCGGCCCAAGTGCGGGTGGGCTGCAGGCTGCTGTGGTCCCACACGGGGCCTGGCAACCCTGCATCCTCTCATTAAGCATCTTTAATTTTTTGCTGTTCAGGCTACATTAAAATTTAAGACCTAGTTAAACTTGTATTTCTCCAGGCTAAGTGGAAACTTAGTAGATTATTTTTTTCCCAATTAAAATAATAGTAAAACTGATTGGGGGGGGGGGGAGAAATAAAACAAGCTTGAAGAAGCCACCCGTGTCTGACATCAGAGAGTTAGCAGGGCCCAGCCCAGTGCCGCCCACCAACACCCCCCCCCCCCCCGCGGGGTCCCTCTGTGCAGCCTCAGGCAGAGCTGTGGTTCCCTTCCTCCCCTCCACCCCACCCACTGGGCAGTCTTCACACTGCCACACTTCCTTTCACAAAGAGGCTTTTAAAACCAACACAAGGAAACGAATATTCAATTTATTTTGCTGGGTGAAGACATCTCAAGTTATCCGTGTTCCTCTGCACAGTTCCCAGGGGCCCCTCTCCCCCGGGCCTGTGTCTACACCCCAGAGCTTCCTGTGTCAGCCTGGACCCTCTTACCTGCAGCAAGTCAGGGGCACTGGGGGTCTAACTTCAGCAGACAGGAGAGGACCTGGGGGTATCCCAGTGGGTAGAGCACCTGCCTCCATATATGTGTGAGGTCCTGGGTTCAAGTCCTGACTCCACTTGGGGGCACTATGGACAGCACTGGGGGTACAGGTGGTGGAGGAGTGCTGTGCTGTCTCTCCTCTCTCTCTCTCTGTCTCTCTCTGTCTCTCTCTAAATGAGCTGGGAGGGAGAAGTGGGGAGGAACACCAACTCTCATGGCTAGGTGGGGAAGCATCAGCCAGACAGAAGGGACTCTTCATGAGCGGTGAAGCAGGTCTGCGGGTCTCTCTCTCTCTCCCTCTCTGTCTCCCCGCCTCTCTCAGTTTCTCTCTGTCTTATCCAACAAAATGGGATGCATTGGATCGACCTTCCCGTGGTGCATCTCGTGAGTACCCATTCATTGGGGAAACTGACGATCCTTCCTAGCCGACTGAATCCACATGGATCCCAGTCACTTTCAAAGCCAGCAACAAGCAGCTCCTGACAGCTTTCAAGCTGTTGGTCCTGCTCTTCGAGTCCTCCAACTTAATGTTGAGGGGCTGTCCTTTGCCAAACGCGTTCTTATTGGTCAATTGGCGATACAGCATCAGGCAGATGTTATCTGCCTACAAGAAACAGATATAGCAGTCGATGAAGCTGCTCGATTCACCATCAGTGGATTCGACTTAATATGCTATAATCTCCATCCTAAACACGGCCGAGCCATCTACGCCAAATCGTGTCTTGTGGATGTTTACCATACGGCCTCTTTGACCTTCTATGACTCCATTACTATTGGAACTATTCAGCTCGTCAACGTATATAAGCCTCCCAGTGCCTCATGGGATAATGAGGTCCTGCCTAGCCCGAATCACCCAGCTGTTTATGTTGGAGACTTTAATAGTCATCACCAAGACTGGGGATATTCCTCCACTTGTGCTGACGGCTCTATCTTAGCCGACTGGGCTTCAGCGAATGACCTCTCCCTATTATACGATCCCAAACAGCCAGGCTCTTTTTACAGTGCTAGATGGAATAAAGATTCATCACCCGACCTGTGCTGGATTAGCACAGTCAACGGCCAAGCCTTTCCCGCTACGAGACAAGTTCTCAAGATCTTCCCGCACAGTCATCACCGCCCAGCTATCATCCACATTGGTCTCCAGCTCCCACTGATTCTGTGCTCGGAGAAACTAAGATGGAACTTTCGGAAAGCAAACTGACATCTGTTCAGTGATCTTACCAACAAATCTATTCCTGCAATTCCAATTAACTCTATCCCCTCTGAAGATTCCTACAGGCGCTTCCACCAAGCCATCTTCAAAGCAGCTTCCCAAGCCATTCCTCGTGGGAGACATGCTAACTATACGCCTTGTCTTGATGCTGAGTGCGAGCAGCTACTAAAGCAGTATGATGAGTCGGGCGACCCAGATGTGGCTGACCATCTCATTGCCTCCCTGAATGCAGCACGCCAAGCCTGCTGGCAACAACTCACAGAAAGTCTGAACTTCACCCACTCAAGTAGGAAGGCCTGGAAGCTTCTTCACAGACTGGGTGCTGGTAGCCAACCCCCTCTCATCTCCCATCCTCCCGTCTCTCCAAACTCAGTGGCCAGTCACCTAACTCAAGTTGGACGTGCTAAGATCGACCCAGTCTGGAAAAGAGAAATTTCCCATGAGTGGTCATCCCACTTCCAGTTATCTTGTCCATCTCCAAAACTGTCTCCCTTTACACTGTCTGAACTGGAAGACGCTTTGAAGAGGGTTAAACTGGGAACGGCTGCTGGCTATGATAACATCACCCCAGAACTCATTCTTAACCTGGGTCCCGCGGCAAAGAAGTGGCTCGCTTCATTCCTGTCCCACATCTTGGAATCTGAGTCTATGCCCAAAGTTTGGCGAAGATTATAGCGGTTTTGAAACCAAAGAAAGACCCAACACTGGCCGCCAGCTATAGACCAATTTCTCTCCTCTGTGTGTTATAAACTCCTTGAGAGGCTGCTTCTGTCACGTATTTCTCATCTTACAGAGAAATTCCTATCACCCGCCCAAGCTGGTTTCCGCCCAGGAAGATCTACCTGCGAACAAGCCCTGGCCCTCTCAACTTACATTGAAAATGGATTCCAGAAGAATTTAAAGACGGGTGCTGTCTTTGTTGATCTCACAGCAGCCTATGACACGGTCTGGCACCGTGGTCTCCTAGTCAAGATCTCAAGATGCCTGCCTCCATGGGTGGCCAACTCTATATCGTTTCTTCTCCAAAACAGAAGATTCCGGGTGCATCTGGGTGACAAGTCTAGCAGATGGAGACTTGTCTCAAGTGGCCTCCCCCAGGGCTCTGTTCTGGCTCCTACGCTGTTTAATATTTACATCAATGACCTCCCAGAAACTTCTTCAAGGAAGTTCATCTACGCCGATGACATCTGCTGTGCAACTCAGGCATCCAAGTGTGACATCCTCGAGGAAACACTCACGAAAGACATGTCTCTGATATCTGATTACTGTAAAAAATGGCGACTAATCCCTAGCACTGCAAAAACGGTATCATCTGTTTTCCATCTACACCATGCCTCGGCCTCGCGTGAGCTTAATGTGCAGCTTGGCGATACGAGAATCCGGCATGAAGCCCAGCCAGTCTATCTTGGCGTTACTCTCGATCGCACTCTGCCATTTCACGAACATCTCATAAAAATTGCAGCAAAGGTGGGCGCGAGGAATAACATCATTGCAAGACTGGCCAGCTCCTCATGGGGCGCGAGCGCTTCCACACTACGATCATCATCTCTGGCATTATGTTATTCCACTGCAGAATACTGTGCCCCAGTATGGTTCCGTAACCCCCATGTCCACTTGGTCGATTCCAAATTATATTCCTTCATGAGGATAATTTCTGGAACCATCCATTCCACCCCGCTTCCATGGCTGCCAGTTCTTAGCAACATCGCCCGGGATGAGGCATCACCTAAGTTCATTTCCCACGTCTACGCTCGACCAGACCTGCCAATATACGCGGATATCTTCGCCCACCCTGTCCAACGCTTGACGTCTCGTCATCCAATCTGGTCCCCTACACCTACACTGAACTTCTCTGTTCCAGACTCTTGGAAACAGAGTTGGCAGTCAGCTGAGGTAAAGAACAAACACCTCATCACAGACCCCTGCAAGCATCAACCCGGCTTTGACCTAGCACGTTATGACTGGGCCCTCCTCAATCGCTATCGAACAGGCCATGGCCGGTGCGCCGCTATGTTCCATCGCTGGGGAGCCAGAGACGACCCGAACTGCCCCTGCGGCTACAGACAGACTATGACCCACATAGTCAACGACTGCCACCTCTCCAGATTCAAAGGAGGTCTCGAAACTTTACATCAGGCTCAACCTGACGCTGTTGACTGGCTACGGAAGAAGGGCAAACGCTAGAAGAAGAAGAATCCAACAAAATGGAACGGCCTCCGGGAGCAGTAGATTCAGCCCCAGTGATAACCCTGAAGGCAAAAAAAAAGAACGTTCATGCCTGAGGCACTAAATGCCCCAGGTTCAATCCCTGGTACCACCATAGGCCAGAGCTGAGAAGTGCTCTAGTAAAGTATATAAATAAATAATAGGAAAGAAAAAGAGAGAAAGAAAGAAAGAAAGAAAGGAAGGAAGGAAGGAAGAAAGAAAGAAAGAAAGAAAGAAGGAAGGAAGGAAGGAAAAAAAGAAAGAAGGAAAGAAAGGAGGAAAGGAAAGGAAAAAGAAAGCACCAGCCAGAGACATAGCTCCACCAGGGCTGAGTGTTTGCCCGGCCAGAGCAGGGGGCACTGCAGTGTGCTGAAGGCAAAGCAGTGCAGGGCCACCCCATCCCTGGTAGGGTCGCCTATGCCAGGAAGCACTTTTGCATGTGTCCCACCCCAGCGTCCACCACCAGCACGGCCAGGACACAGGGGTCTGAGCCACTGCTAGAGGCTGCCACATGGCACACACACACCAGTTCCTAGGTGAGGGTGCTGGGCCAGAGGGGTACTCGCAGGGGAGAGGTGGAGCGGGCGAGGAAAAGGATGGGGGAGGTCCAGGCTCTTGGCCTCACCAGTCTGAAGATCAAGGTCTTGCTGTGAAAGCCCAGGTCACTGAGGGGCGCCCTCAGCCCCCAGCCTCCAGCTCCCTTCAGGGTCATGCTGACAGCTAACCAGATGTCTCCCCCAGGAGAAGAACACTACCCCCTGCGGGGAGAGGGGTTCAGTGGCTCAGGCTCACCCCCGGTCATGCCCAGCACCAAAGGGGACAGGCCAGGCCCGGGTGCGGGGCACATATAAGAGCCAGAGCCTCAGGCAGAGATGTGGTCTCCCAGCCAGCTGGCCAGGGCAGCCCCCTACCCAGCCTCTTTGTCCCTGCCTGGTTCACACACTCTGAGGCATGCCCCCAACACACACCTCACCTTCCCCAGACCCCTGTCCTGGCAGCATTTAGGGCTCCAGTCCCGGTGAAATAGATAAATAAGTAAGATAGAATGGCTGGCTCCTCCAGCCCTCCCCAACGCCCCTCCACATCAGAAGTCCTCGCTTCTCAGCTCTGTGGCCAGCCTCTCTTCTGTACTTCATCCTAAGGACAAAATAGTAAATATTATCTCTCTCTTCTCGGGCCATCAGCGGATGGATGCCAGGAGCACAAGAGCCTCGTAATTCTTCCCCCAGCAAAGTAGAAAGCATTACCTGTGGCCGACCTTGAGCCCAGGGAGAGGGAGGAAGCCTCCGAGGGTGAGCCTGGCAGTCCCCCGCCCCCATGACTGTGCCCGCCAGCCACACACACACACATACACACAAACCCTACCCCCAGCTCTGCTGAATCTCACTGCCTCCAGGGTTTCCAAGACAGACAGCAGGCAAACTCACAGTAGTCAAAACTACATGGGCTGGTATAGGACTGAGGACACACACACACAGACACACAGACACACACACCTCAAAACACAAGACTCAGGGAAAACAGCCATCAGAGTCAGGTTCCTGTTTCAGTTCATTTTCTTTTCTTTCTTTCTTTCTTTCTTCCTTTCTTTCCTTCTTTCTTTCTTCTCTTCTTTCTTCCTTTCTTTTTCCTTTTTTTTAATGTAGCAAATGCCAAAACAGATTCAACTGATTTCCTCTGTTCTTTCCAGAATGGTCCAGAATCCATATTCAGACATCAACTTGAGGCTTTGCTTCTGGGGGTTCACTCCTGGGGGGCGGGGGTGGACCAGCAGGCTTATCCCAGACAGTGTATGCCAGACGGTGTTTTCATCTCGGAACCCTGATTCCCAGGGCAGCTTGGGGCTTGGCTTTCCCCTGTTTCTCATCTGAAGTTGGGTACACTATCCCTTCTTCCCCATCGGCCTCCCAAAATCCTGCATCATGATGACCAGGGTTCAGCAACGTCACTCCAATGTGTCCTTCATATCTGATGGACCAGATTTGCCCCTGGCCCCCCTACTGCCCCTTCCCCACAGCCTCACTGCTTCTCTGCTTTGAGGAAAACCAAGAGGGGTTTGGGTTTTGAGTTGCCAGCCTCCCACAAAGCTGGTTGTTGCTGAGGATCGCTCCCTGCTCTCCCCCCGTGGTTGGCCATGGTCGGCTGGCTCCACGTGGTCTGAACCAAACCCCCCCCCCCATCCTATAATAAAGATCTGTGTACCCCTTTGCTCTGGACGTCCGCTCTCTTCTCCGCGGTGCAGCCCGACACCAGACCACCTCAACAACAGCTGGTCCCCCAGACCCCCACTACCCAGGGTCTCTGGCAGCCTCTTTGCTGCCTGGCTTGGCCACCTCTCTCCATAATGCCATCCTCATGACACAACCCTCATCACAAGAGACCTCCCCACCCTCGGTCAGATGTAAAGAATCCACCTTAGTAGGAAACACACATGAAGATAGATCTGCCCTTCTGCAGCAATGCCCGTGGGAGCCGGTGAAGAACAAGGCTGAACGCAGCAAAGGGTACTGGGAGTTTTTATTGGAATAAACAAGAAACAGTCACCCAGAGAAGAGAAGGGCAGACAGTAAAAAAGGAGACAGAGGGAGGCCTGTCTGCAGGGAGAGAGCCACCTGCCTGCTGCAGGGCAGGAGGGCACTAGCTACATCCCTACAACTGAAACTGGGTTCTGTGGAAAGCCGGGAAGAAGTGTGTCGCCAGCCGCCCTGGATCAGGGGGAGCTGTCTTGCCCTGTTCAGGCGCCAGGCATGGAGCCTTGCTCCTGAATTCTCATCCAGCTCAGCTAGAAGCTGGCTGTAGCCTTTGCACTTGCTAATGCCTTAAGCCTGAGGGTATTCACTGACCTAGCTCTGAACTGTTGCTCTTCTGTCAGTCTGGCAAAAGCCCTTATATAATCTTATGCTACAGGACTGGGAAGATAGCATAATGGTTCTGCAAAAAGACTTTCATGCCTGAGGCACCAAAGGTCCTAGGTCCTAGGTTCAATCCCCAGTACTGCCATAAGACAGAGATGAGCAAGTGTTCTGGCTATATATATAATTTAAAATAAAGGGGTCGGGCAGTAGCGCAGTAGGTGAAGCACAAGGACCCCTAAGGATCCCGGTTCGAGCCCCCGGCTCCCCACCTGCAGGGGAGTCACTTCACAGTCGGTGAAGCAGGTCTGCAGGTGTCTCTCTGTCTCCCTCTCTGTCTCCCCTCCTCTCTCCATTTCTCTCTTTCCTGTCCAATAAAAATAGAAAAAGATGGCCTTCTCCTCTCTCCATTTCTCTCTGTCCTATCCAGCAACAACAACAGCAATAGCAACAATAAAAATAACAACAACAAAAATGGCAACAAAAATGGGAAAAATGGCCTCCAGGAGCAGTGGATTCATAGTGCAGACACCAAGACCCAGCGATAATCATGGAGGCAATTATTATTATTATTATTATTCCATAGCAATGCAGCTCTGGGGCTGGGAGCTAGCTCAGCAGCTGAAGCACATACCTTGCCTGTGTGGGGTGTGGTTCTGTCCTCTTATCTGTCTTCAAACAGCCCCCCCACCCCTGGGGATTCCCAGTGTGCACTGGCATGGGGAATCCTCTGTATATATAAGAATCCTTTTGGGAATCTTCACCCAGCTACTCAGACTGGCAATTCAAGCTTTATACTAGAAAAACTAAATAAACAAAAAATAAAGTCCAAGAGGCCAACAGAGCTTACTTTACAACGCACAAGGCCCTGGGTTCCAAGCCCAGCATTCTGCCAGAGCCAGCACCCAGGGGAGCTCCAGATAGGTGGTGAAGTGTGGTGGCTTCTCGCCTATACTCTGTCTCTTCCTCTCTCAAAATAGTTTGAAAATGAAAATGTTAGCTTGGGGAGGCTGCTTAGTCATGGTTTTGTGCATGTCTGAGGGGCTGGGAAGACAACATAATGGTTATGCAAAAAGGCTTGGGGCGGGGCAAGGGAGATAGCATAATAGTTCTGCAAAGAGACTCTCCTGTCTGAAGAGGAAGTCCCAGGTTCAATCCCCTGCACCAGTATAAGCCCAGAGCAGAGCAGTGCTCTGGTAACTAAAAACATAGAGAGAGAAAAAAAAGGGAGTCGGGCAGTAGCGCAGTGGGGTAAAGTGCACGTGTCGCAAGATGCTAGGACCAGCATAAGGATCCCGGTTCGAGCCCCCAACTCCCCACCTGCAGGGGAGTTGCTTCACAGGTGGAGAAGCAGGTCTGCAGGTGTCTGTCTTTCTCTCTCCCTCTCTGTCTTCCCCTCTTCTCTCCATTTCTCTCTGTCCTAACAATGATGACATCAATAACAACTACTACAACAACAAAAACCCTTCCATGCCCAATGTTCTAAGGTTCTATCCCCAGCACCACCATCAGCCAGAGATGAGCAGAGTTCTATAAATAAATTAATTAATTAATTAATTAAATTCAGTTGACTGCATTCCCTCACCTCCCCTACCCCCAGATCCACACTTTCACCTGGCAATGGAGCAGCAGTGAGGCAGGCACCAGGAGGTGACTCCACAGAGATGGAACTCCTTCACTCCAGGCATGAGGCCCTGGGTTCAAAGCCCAGCACACCATGAAAGCAACACAGACCAAACTCCAAAAGTGTATTTACATGAAGGGTGGAGTCATGCTTTGTGCTGTAGGGCATGTGTGTGTGTGTGTGTGTGTGTGTGGTTATCTCATAGAAATAAATAAAATAAAATCCAGGCCAGTGGTGCAGTGGATAAAGCACTGGACTCTCAAGCATAATGTCTCAAATTCAATCCCCAGCAGCACATGGACCAGAGTGGTCTGGTTTTTTCTCTCTCCTTTCACATTGATAAATAAATAAAATCTTAAAAAAACAAAAAAAAAATCCGGGCCAGGAAGATGGCTCAGTGGTAGAGTCCACTCCGCAGGTATGAGGCCCTGGGTTAAATCCCTCACACTACAAGGAAGCAAGAGGACTAATCCAAAACAGAACGACAGTGGGGCTCCATGACTGGCCAACAGAGCAGTGCTTTGTGCATTCTCTCTTTTCTCTCTCATAAAATATAGTGGAGGCAGATGGTTCACCCAGTAGCGCATACACTTTGCTGTGCTGGAGGGCCTGGGTTCAAACCCCCGCCACCACACGGGAGCACCATGCAAAGGGAGCAGTGAAGCAGTGCTGTGATATCTCTCTCCTCTCTTTCTCTCTCTCTATGTATATATCTATCTCTAAATATCCGAGGGATGAGTCTTCCGAGAGCACAGAGCAGAGCTGGCATGTGCCCTGCCATCCCCCCCAGGGAACACAAAGTCAAACTAGGCTGGGAAGAAGGCAACCGCTCTGCGCATGCGCAACACCTGGGTCTCTAAGGTACACCCTGCCCCTAGCCCCGCCCACCACCGGCACTACTCACGTGACACACCGTGTCCAATGCTATGCCACGGAAATGGCTGCAGCCCCCCCCCCCCCCCCCACACACACACACACACACACACACGTGCTGCTTCAGGTGCTTTCTCTCGCCACGCAGTCACTACCTGCTGGCCTTGCGACCACATGGGCCTTCCTACGCAGCTGTCCTCTCCGCTGAGGCTGTTTGAGGAGCCCGGTGAGGCCGGACACAGGTGAGGGCAGGACACAGGTGAGGGGTGGGTACACAGGAGAGGGCGGGGACACAGGTGAGGGTGGAGACACAGGTGAGGGCGGGGTCACAGGTGAGGGTGGAGACACAGGTGAGGGTAGAGACACAGATGAGGGCGGGGTCACAGGTGAGGGCGGGGTCACAGGTGAATAGGTGAGGGTGGAGACAGGTGAGGGTGGAGACACAGGTGAGGGTGGAGACACAGGTGAGGGTGGAGACACAGGTAAGGGTGGGGTCACAAGTGAACAGGTGAGGGTGGAGACACAGGTGAGGGTGGAGACACAGGTGAGGGCAGAGACACAAGTGAGGTTGGAGACAGGTGAGGGCGGGGTCACAGGTGAACAGGTGAGGTTGGAGACACAGGTGAGGTTGGAGACACAGGTGAGGGCGGAGACACAGGTGAGAGTGGAGACACAGGTGAGGGCGGAGACACAGGTGAGGGCGGAGACACAGGTGAGGGCGGAGACACAGGTGAGGGCGGAGACACAGGTGAGGGTGGAGACACAGGAGAGGGCGGGGACATATGTGAGGGCAGAGATACAGGTGAGGGTGGGGACACAGGTGAGGGTGGGGACACAGGTGAGGGCGGGGACACAGGTGAGGGCGGGGACATAGGTGAGGTCGGGGACACGGGTGAGGATGGGGACATAGGTGAGGTCGGGGACACGGGTGAGGGCGGGGACACAGGTGAGGGCGGGGACATAGGTGAGGTCAGGGACACAGGTGAGTGTGGGGACATAGGTGAGGTCAGGGACACAGGTGAGGGTGGGGACACAGGTGAGGTCGGGGACACAGGTGAGGGTGGGGACATAGGTGAAGGCAGGGACATAGGTGAGGGCAGACACAGGTGAGGGTGGGGACATAGGTGAGGGTGGGGACACAGGTGAGGGCAGGGACACAGGTGAGAGCGGGGACAGGTGAGGGCAGAGACACAGCTGAGAGCAGGACACAGGTAGGGAGTCAGGGACACCTGCAGACCTGCTTCACTGCTTGTGAAGCGACCACCCTGCAGGTGGGGAGCTGGGGGGGCTGAGCCAGGATCCTTGTGTGGGTCCTTGCACTTAGTACTATGTCGCCTAACCTGGTGCGCCACTGCCCAGCCCCCTCTCTGAGTCTCTGTCTCTCTGTCTCTCTGCACCAACATCCAGCCCCAGGTGAGGTTGTCTAGGCTGGCTGGGCTGCTGGGCCGATCGATTCACAGCTGGCCAAGGTGCCAGGTTCAGAACTGGGCACTGGGGCTGTGCCGGGAGCAGCTGTGGGAATGCCCAGAGTCTCCCTCCTGATTCCATGCTGGTCACAGGGGCTTATGGCACCTGGCACGGGTGGAGCAAGGTGTCTTGTCACTTTGTCTCTGCAGACAAGTCCTGGCTTGATGGTCTTTTAATTGTCTCGACCCAGTTAATTGGGCCGAGAGCCTGCGGTTTGCAGTCTGTTTCTGATCCCACACTCTGACGTTCACAGGGGGGTCAGGGTAGGTTGGGGAGGGGGGATATAGAATTTTTCTCCCTCCAGGGTTGTCTCTGAGGCTCAGTGCCAGCACCACGAATCCTGGACCATTTTATCCATTTTATTGGACAGGACAGAGAGAAATTGAGAGAGATGGGGAGGTAGAGAAGGGGGCCAGGAGGTGGTGTAGCAAGTTAAACGCACATGGTGTGAAGCGCAAGGACCCACATAAGGATCCCAGTTTGAGCCCCCAGCTCCCCACCTGCAGGAGGGTCGCTTCACAAGTGGTAAAGCAGGTCTGCAGGTGTCTGTCTTTCTCTCCTTCTCTCTGTCTTCCCCTCCTCTCTCCATTTCTCTCTGTCCTATCCAACAACTACAGCAGTGGCAATAATAACGGCATCAAAAATGGGGAAAAAATATCCTCCAGGAACAGTGGATTCGTAGTACAGGCACTGAGCCCCAGCAACAACTCTGGAGGGAAAAAGGGGTGGGGGGAGAGAGACCTGCAGCCCTGCTTCACTGCTTGAGAAGTATCCACACACACATATGGGAAGCAGGGGCTTGAACCGGGATCCTTGAGCGAATCCTTGTGCTCAGTCCTACATGCGCTTAATTGGGTGCACCCCCACCGGCCCCAGGACATAGACTTTTTAAAACTGAGTGAAATTCCCACCGTAGGAAAGTCATTATCTTCAGGTGACCTGTTCAGTGACATCAGCACACTGTGGCTGTGTCACCACGTGTCTGATTCCAGCACTTGTCCTTGTTAAGACGGACATGTACTGTCTGCCTCTCACCTGCCATGGATATCCAGGGCCCCTGGGCACAGTTCTCTAGACTCCTCCAGGGGCTTCATTCATCTTTCCCAGGCCCAGGGGTGATGCCCGGTTAAGTGACAGAATGGAGGACAGGAGAGCAGAGGCCACAAGGCGATAGGCCATGTGTACCTCACGGTGTCTGGAACTGCCTTCACTGTGGCTTTTTTGTTTTTTTTAAGAGGTGTGATCACCACCAGGGGTCCCAACAGGTTTTGGGCTGTGAGTTACGACTTTGGATGTGGCTCCATGTTGGTTGTTATGCAAAATTAATTATCTTGGTCATTTGAATGTTTTTTTTCCCCCAAACATAATATAATCTCATTACCGACTGCTCTATACCAGAGTGAATCTCCAGCCAAACCCCATTAAGGAAATTGAAGGTAATTTAGAGTTAGATGATTTGCAGGGGGAAAAAAATTGGGAAGGAGAAGGAGAAGTTCCTTTCTCTGCTAAATACTAATTTGCTCTGGCTCTGCGCTGTGGAAGTGACATCCATTTGGTCGGGGGTGCCTATCAGTGCAGGAGACGGCCACCTGCAGAGGGAGAATCCTTGAGAGCAAGTACTGAATTCCAGGAGGCAGGGGACATGAGCTGCCAGCTCTGCAGAGGACACAGGCCCTACAGGGGACACAGGACACAGGCTCTGCAGAGGACACAGGACACAGGCTCTGCAGAGGACACAGGCTCTGTAGAGGACACAGGATCTGCAGAGGACACAGGACACAGGATCTGCAGAGGACACAGGACACAGGCTCTGCAGAGACACAGGACACAGGCTCTGCAGAGGACACAGGACACAGGATCTGCAGAGGACACAGGATCTGCAGAGGACACAGGATCTGCAGAGGACACAGGCTCTGCAGGGGACACAGGACACAGGCTCTGCAGAGGACACAGGACACAGGATCTGCAGAGGACACAGGCTCTGCAGGGGACACAGGCTCTGCAGGGGACACAGGACACAGGCTCTGCAGAGACACAGGACATAGGATCTGCAGAGGACACAGGACACAGGATCTGCTGAGGACACAGGACACAGGCTCTGCAGAGGACACCGGACACAGGATCTGCAGAGGAGACAGGATCTTCAGAGGACACAGGACACAGGCTCTGCAGGGGACACAGGACACAGGATCTGCAGAGACACAGGACACAGAATCTGCAGAGGACACAGGACACAGGATCTGCAGAGGACACAGGACACAGGCTCTGCAGAGGACACAGGATCTGCAGAGGACACAGGATACAGGCTCTGCAGAGGACACAGGATCTGCAGAGGACACAGGCTCTGCAGAGGACACAGGATCTGCAGAGGACACAGGACACAGGATCTGCAGAGGTCACCGGATCTGCAGAGGACACAGGCTCTGCAGAGGACACAGGACACAGGCTCTGAAGAGACATAGGACACAGGATCTGCAGAGGACACAGGACATAGGATTTGCAGAGGACACAGGACACAGGCTCTGCAGAGGACACAGGACACAGGCTCTGCATGGGACACAGGACACAGGCTCTGCAGAGGACACAGGACACAGGCTCTGCAGAGGACACAGGACACAGGCTCTGAAGGGGACACAGGACACAGGATCTGCAGAGACACAGGCTCTGCAGGGGACACAGGACACAGGCTCTGCAGGTGACACAGGACACAGGCTCTGCAGAGACACAGGACACAGGATCTGCAGAGGACACAGGATCTGCAGAGGACACAGGACACAGGCTCTGCAGGGGACACAGGACACAGGCTCTGCAGAGACACAGGACACAGGCTCTGCAGAGGACACAGGACACAGGATCTGCTGAGGACACAAGATCTGCAGAGGACACAGGACACAGAATCTGCTGAGGACACAGGACACAGGATCTGCAGAGGACACAGGACACAGGCTCTGCAGAGACACAGGACACAGGATCTGCAGAGGACACAGGATCTGTAGAGGACACAGGACACAGGTTCTGCAGAGACACAGGACACAGGATCTTCAGAGGACACAGAACACAGGCTTTGCTGAGGAGCTGGGACACAGGCTCTGCAGAGGGCAGTATGGTACTCCCTCCTGCACTCTGTCCTTGGGGCTGTCCTTAGCACACCTCTCAGTTCAGGTCATCCCCAAGACCCCAGTGGCTGTGCATTGTACCCAGATCACGCAGTCTCTCCAGCGAGACCCCAGGTCCACCATACGCACCTCCAGCCCTTGGGCTCGGGACCCCAGTGCCCTGGCCCCCTCTGAAATACGGGTCTTTGAATTGCCTCCTGGCACTTCAAGAGCTGCTGGATTTGGGCAAAAACATTAACCAGTGCTGTATGCCGAGGACACTGGGCTCTTCATAACATGGCCTCTGACCCCAGCGCCTCTCACCAGGGAAACTGACTGAATGCCCCTCCGGGGCTGACCCAGCCCTGGTGGCCTTTCACCCCAAGATACGTCTCCGGTCAGTGTGTGGCCACGTGCACCTCACAGGCCTCTCCTCGGCTCCTGGCGATACTTACAGTTTAGATTCATCTGAGGCCACCTCCTCTCCCACCCCAGGCCACGTTTAAAGTTAAAAATTGAGCAGAGTGAGACAGCCCCTATGGAACACTGGATGGAGAGAAATAAAATTGAAATTCCCTTATAACCCAGCAATACCACTCTTGGGCATTTATCCAGTGGACACTCAAACATTAATTCAAAGGGACACACACAGCCCCATGTTCACAGCTGCCTTATTCACAACAGCCAAAGAGTGGAAGCAGCCTGAATGTCCATCATCAGATGACTGGCTAAAGGAGTTCCAGGATATAGACTCCATGGAATACTACTCTGCCATCAAAAAGATAATATTGGAGGCCGGGCAGTAGTGCAGTGGGTTAAGTGCACATGGTGCGGGATGCAAGGACCAGCGTAAGGATCCCAGTTCGAGCCCCCAGCTCCCCACCTGCAGGGGAGTTGCTTCACAGGTGGTGAAGCAGGTCTACAGGTGTCTGTCTTTCTCTCCCCCTCTCTGTCTTCCCCTCCTCTCTCCATTTCTGTCTGTCCTATCCAACAATGACGACACCAATAACAACAATAATAAACAAGGGCAACAAAAGGGAAAAATGGCCTCCAGGAGCAGTGGATTCGTAGTGCAGGCACCAAGCCCCAGTAATAACCCTGGAGGCAAAAAAATAAAAATAAGAATAAAAGGATAATATTGTGTCCTTTGGGACAAAATGGATGGAACTGGAGATGATTATGGTTAGCGAAATAAGTAAATAGAAAAAGGGCAGCTATCAGATGGCTTCACTCATATGTGGAATCTAGAGATCTGATTTATGTGAACTTGCCAAAAAAAAAAAAATGCAAACAAAACAGAAGCCAGCAAACTGTAAGACTTGTGAGAACTCTGGTCATTCTCTTTGGGAGCTGGAAGGGCGGGGAGATAGAACTTTGGTGGCGGGTGTGGTGTGGAACCAAACGGTGTAATCTTACAGTCTTGTAACAGACTCTTAATAACAATTTTTTTTAATTATTAAATTAAAAAGTTAAAAGGAGGACCAGTGAAATATTGGGGTTTCAGAAAAGTCACAACCTATTTGACTATGTTTGTCAGAAAAAACGCACCAAGGCTTTTCTGACAGCACAACACCTGCTCTGCCATGTGCATGACCCCGGGTTCCTGCCCGGTCCCCATGACACTGGAGGAAGCTGTAGTGCCGTCATATCTCTCTCTCCCCTCTATCTCTTGTCTCTGCTCAACAGGAAAAGAGAAAGCAAATGAAAAGGAACATGTTTTCAGAGTCTTTGATCAGAGTAGGTTTGGGAGCGGCTGGAGGGAGGTGGTTTCCCGATTTGTATTCTCTGCACCCCCCCACCTCCATGTGGGGTCGAGGGGAGGAAGCCACAAAGCCAGGTCACAGAACTTTCCGCTGAGGCGGTGAGGGTGGGCCATGAGAGCCTGGCCTCCCCATTTGCAGAAGAGAAACCGAAAGAGCAGCAGCTGTGGGCTCGCGGGAGGCCATGTCATTCTCACACGGCCTCCATCCCCCCCAGGTGCCGTGGCCTGATGCAGGGGGCTGGCTCCCAGGGCATGGGGGGTAAGGGCTCTGTGCCACAGAGAGCTGTGCTCATGCCCAGAGTGAGGCAAAGGGGCACCCTAGCGAGGGGCAGTGGGGCCAGCTGTCCAGGGGCCCTGCAGAGGAACACGGTGTCCGCCCAGCTGTCCACTCACCTCCCTGGAGGCACCTGTGGCCAGTGCACAGTCCCAACAGCAGTGGGTGGCCAGGTGAGCCCCGGGGGCTGTTCCCAGAGCTCTGACGCCATGGTCCCCAGAGGGGGGAGGCCAGGGCTCCGGCCCCGGTGCCCACACACACAGCTCGGCCGCACATCCTGCTGGGGCACAGGGCAGTCCCCCCGGAGCGAGCCAGACACCCACGCTGGTCTCAGACGCAGCCAAGGGAGCCCGTCAGGAAAAGAATTCGGCCGGCATCCACATTGGGTGGGGGGAGTTGCAGCCGTGCCTCCGTGTGCGGACGTGTGATCCCAGGCGTCGGAAGTTCCTTGACACAACCTTGATTTAACAGGCTCAGCAAGTGTGAGACACGAGACTTGTACACACAATCCAGTCACATCTAAACTCCAGCCATCCGTCAACCTGATTGCAGAATTAAGAGACGTTCGTTTGCAGTATCGTCCAGATACTTAAGGGTACGTTTAGCAGAAGACATGCACACACATGCACGTGTGCATACACACATGCACACGCACACAGGGCTTCAAGGACTAGAAAAGCCTCTCGGAGAGGATGGACCTGGAGCACAGCACAGCGTCACCCTCTCTGACTGAAAAGAGTCTCAGAATGAAACCATATAGAGGCGCCGGTGGCTCCTGCACTCCCATTCACTGTGAGCTGCGGGCCAGCACAATTCTCACCAACTTCTTCACTTCTCCTTTAGGATTCTCTTTTCTTTTATTTTTCTTTTCTTTTCTTTTCTTTTTTTTTTTTTTGCAGAAGTTGACACGCTGACCCTAACATTCAAATGAAGGTTCAGGAGGAACAGAAAGCCCAAGACACTCAGTGAAGAACTCCCACCTCTGACTGCAAGTTCACTCTGAAACCAAAACCATCAGGATCACACACCTGGCACAGTCACAAAATAGAAGTGTCCCTAGACAGACAGGCACAGGGAGGCAGGCGCCATGCGGATGCAGGCACATGCAGGCAGGCAGATGAGACATTGTTGGGTAGTATGCCAGCTCCCCCCGGTTTCTGTCTCTAATCTTGCTTAACTAAGTACCGGTATGCCTGTATGGGATTGGTTTGATCCCACTCAAAGCTGCGGTCTATTTACATAAATCACTAACTATGCACCACCCTCCCTCCAGGGCATTGGTGGTTCAGTGGTAGAATTCTAGCCTGCTCCACCCCCTCTCCTTGTCACACCCTGATTTTCACCAGTCACTTTTCTCTCCACCCTCTCTACATCACATCTTGTTCACACCCTACTTGGAAAGTATATATAAAGACAGCATTGTGAGTTTTTAGTTTTAGCTTTAGCATAGCTTGGCTTAGATTTTGCTGCATCCTGCATGAATAAAGAGATACTGCGTACAGCTCAACCATGAGTCCCTGGTCGTCTGTCTCCCGTCAGTGAAGCTCAGCCCGACATAATGGCACCCAAACAGGGACCGGCATCGATGTGGGACCTAACCCACCCATCCCCCAGATAAGTAAACCTGGCTACCCATCCGCCCTGGGTTGCCTTTCTACTTATGAAGAGGTTTGCCAAAGCCTCTACTGTTTCATCATGAGACAGTTTCTCTGTCTCTGGAACATTTTGCTCTGGGCCACACTTTGTTTCCCTGACTGGAAACTTTAGTTTCTTGTGACCCTAATCATAGAGCTTGGGAGATGCACGGAGATTTTTCCTTGGACTTTCTGGATTCCCTCTCCCATGTTTCCCCAGGAAAAGGACTACATTTTGCTCTGGGCCACAATTTGACCGTGATCATAGACCTTGGGATATGCACGGAGATTTCCCCTGGGACTTTCTGGACTTCTTCTCGCGTGTTTCCCATGGAGAAGGACTACTCTAATTTGAGGAGCAGTCTCCAGTACCCTGGTAGTCCCCAAGAATGGAGACACGTGGTTAGTTCTACTCTCCTGATTGGATTCTTTCTTTGATGGGAAGACACTTTTAAAAATGGGTACCTGCAATCCTGCAGGAACAGTCAAAAGCACCCTAAATGGAATTTTGAGGAGCTTTTTGGACTAGGATGCCCTCTGGAGACTCATGATGCTACATGGTGAGATCTGGATAATCTGCTTTCAGTTGCATTTCGTAAGAAAGTGATTTGAATGACTGAATTTGTGTATGACATTGACTTAAAAAAAAATGCTGGACGCAGCCATGATTTCTAGAGACATCCAGAAACAATCCAAAAAATTGTTTTTTCCTCCTTTGATTTCTTTTTTTACGTCTTGGCATAAATCTGAAACGTTTAATCCTGAAAACAGTATGAGTTATGGGGGGGGCAGATAGTGCAATGATTATGTTAATGATTCTCATGCCTGAGACTTCTAACCATGGTTCTTCTGTTTACCTTTCCACATTTTATTGAGTTTAAACTGTTTAAACAACCTTAAAATCATACTAGAAAGGACTTCCAATTATAATGGAGTTATCAATTATAGTAAACTTTTAATCTGCTACAAGTTTTGTTTGACAAGTAAGTGAATTTCAGCTGTCAAGTCTTCACATGAAAAAGCATCTGCTCGAATGTAATTCCTGGAAATCCATTTGGACCCCTGTTCTCTGACATTGCCCACAAGATGGAATGACTACAACGCACCCCCAGAAACCAATGATGTGACCTGGAATGACCTGAAGAAACAGATTAACAGACTCCAAAGCTCACTCTCTACAGAAAAGCGGAATTCCGGTGGCTGACATTCCCCATCGAGACAGACATGCAGCGTTTCATCCCCTGGCATTTTCTTCCGTGGTCATCTACTTTGGACTGACACTTCCATCAGACTTGCTGGTACACCTCTTGGACACTTTACACAACTTTACAGCAGTTTCCCTTTATGCTGCTGGGTTTCTCAAAGACTGACTGCAGCCAGCTGCCTTGGGACTTTATAGGCCATGTCCCCTCGCCTGCAGGCTCTGCAGAGACAGAAAACTCCCCCTCCTTACTAGGTCATGCCCACAGAGGCAGGAAACACCCTTTGAGACAAGAGATGCCCACAGAGGCATGAAGCGCCCCCAGCGGCAATAGATAACCCAAGAGGCAAAAAATGCCCTTTCGCCTGCTAGGCCTTGCCCCTTGAGACAGGAAACGCCCCCTTAGGCCTCCCCTTGGCATCACACTGGTTCTTGCTGCTCTCCTATTTTGTTCCTCCATGTTGTATGCCAGTTCTTTTGAAAACGCCTGTATGATATAGGTTTCTGTTCACCCCGCACTCCTGATAATATGGCAAATAGTTAAAAAGAAAGGGGGAGATGTTGGGTAGTATGCCAGTTCCCCCCGGCTTCTGTCTCTAATCCTGCTTAACTAAGCACTGGTATGCCTGTATGGCATTGGTTTGATCCCACTCAAAGCTGCGGTCTATTTACATAAATCACTAACTATGCACCACCCTCCCTCCAGGGCATTGGTGGTTCAGTGGTAGAATTCTCGCCTGCTCCGCCCCCTCTCCTTGTCACACCCTGATTTTCACCAGTCACTTTTCTCTCCACCCTCTCTACATCACATCCTGTTCACACCCTACTTGGAAAGTATATATAAGGACAGGATTGTTCGTTTTAGTTAGTTTTAGTTTAGTTTAGCTCGGCATTGATTGTGCTGCATCCTGCATGAATAAAGAGATACTGCGTACAACCCAGCCATGAGTCCCTGGTCATCTGTCTCTGCCCGCGAAGCCAGCCCAAAAAGACATGATCCAGAGAACTGGTGGGTGCTTACATGGGCCCTCCAAGAATCACTCCCAGTCAGATGATTCTAGACAGCAGGACTGGGACAGCTCAGCAGGGGAGGAGCTCTTATTCATTTATTTATTTATTTATTTATTTATTTAGGCATTAATGTTATATAGTCGACAGTAAATACAGTAATTTATACATGCATAACATTTCCCAGTTTTCCACATAACAATACAACCCCCACCAGGTCCTCCTCTGCTATCATGTTTCAGGACCTGACCTCTCCCCCCGCCCCCCCACCAGCCCCAGAGTCTTTTACTTTGGTGCAATACACCAACTCCAGTCCAAGTTCTGCTTAGTGTTTTCTCTTCTGATCTTGTTTTTCAACTTCTGTCTATGACTGAGATCATCCCATATTCATCCTTCTGTTTCTGACTTATTTCACTTAACATGATTCCTTCAAGCTCCATCCAAGATGAGATGAAGAAGGTGACTTTATCATTCTTCACAGGGGAGTAGTATTCCATTGTGTATATAGACCACAACTTGCTCAGTCACTCATCTGTTGTTGGACACCTGGGTTGCTTCCAGGATTTGGCTATTACAAATTGTGCTGCTATGAACACAGGTGTACACAAATCTTTTTGGATGGGTGTGTTGGCTTCCTTAGGACATATCCTCAGGAAAGGAATTGCAGGGTCACAGGCAGGTCCACTTGTAGCCTTCTGAGAGTTCTCCAGACTGAAGAGCCGTCCTTTTAACAATGGTGCTGAGATAGAAGGAAGAGGCTTCTCTGGTGACAGCTAGCATGCCTGGGGCCCCCAGAGCTGCCAGTTCAGGCCCCAATTAACCTTTATGCCAGACCTGCATGCTACTCTGCCCTCTTCTCCCCTCCTCTCTCACTTATTACTATTAAATAGTCGCTGCTTAGTTATTTACTATAATATTACAGAGTGGCTGGGCCGTGGTGTACCAGGGGCCAGGTTCAAGTCCCCGGCCCCCACCTGCAGGGGGAAAGCTTTGCAAGTGGTAAAGCAGGGCTGCAGGTGTCTCTCTTTATTATTATTATTATTATCTTTTATTTATTTAGAGACAGCCAGAAATTGAGAAGAAAAGGAAATAGAGAGGGAGAGAGAGAGACACCTGCAGCCCTACTTTACCACTTGCAAAGCTTTCCCCCTGCAGGTGGGGGCCAGAAGGTAGAACCTGGGTCCTTACACACTGTAACATGTGCGCTCAACCAGGTGCCTCACTGCCCAGTCCATACAGGTGTCTCTCTGTCTCTCTCCCTCTCTATCCCCATTCTCTCTTCTCAGTTTCTCTCTGTCCGATCAAGTGAAAAAAGAAAAACAGTTGTGAGAATTATGAATTAGAGGGGGTCGGTGGTAGCACAGCGGGTTAAGCGCACATGGCATGAAGCACAAGGACCGGCATACGGATCCTGGTTCAAGCCCCCAGCTCCCCACCTGCAGAGAGATCACTTCACAAGCCATGAAGCAGATCTATAGGTGTCTATCTTTCCCCCGTCTTCCCCTCCTCTCTGGGTTTCTCTCTGTCCTGTCCAACAACATCAATAACAACAATAGTAACCACCACAACAAGGACAACAAAAGGGGGGAAAATTGGCCTCCAGGAGCAGTGGATTCGTAGTGCAGGCACGGAGCTCCAGCAATAACCCTGGAGACAGAGAGTTGGGCGGTAGCACAGCAGGTTGAGCGCACGTGGTGCAAAGTGCAAGGACCGGAGTAAAGATCCCAGTTCCAGCCCCCAGCTCCCCACCTACAGGGGAGTCACTTCACAGGCAGTGAAGCAGATCTGTAGGTGTCTATCTTTCTCTCCCCCTCTCTGTCTTCCCCTCCTCTCTCCATTTGTCCTATCCAACAACGACAACAACAATAATAACTACAATAAAAGAAAAACAAGAGCAACAAAAGGGAAAATAAATTTTTTTTTAAACTTTAAAAAAATAACCCTGGAGGCAAAGAAATATGAATTAGATTCATTCGAGATTGAACTTGCATTCCTGCCTCCCAGCAGTTGGAAATGTCACGTGGAAATGAACCACAGGCCTACCTGTGAAGGCTTCTTGTGACAGTCTGTGTTTCTTTGACACTTTACGCTGACTCATGAGTGAGTCTCTGACCCTGGTTGAGTGCGAGGCTTTCTCACTGTGTCACTTCGTGTACGAGTGACAACAGAGGAAGAGCTAGCTGTAGCACCATGGATGGGGAAGGAGGCAGGGATTGTTCTGCTGAGGGAGCCAACACACCATCCTGGCAGCTGCAGTGTGAAGACAGCCCCGGGGGTGGGAGCACTCCACACCTGTGAGATGGCACACTGCCCTGGACAGCCGGCCACTTTGTCCTCGGAACATTCAATATAGCGTCACTGTATGACTCAGAAATGCCACTCTTGGTGACACGAGAGCAGCAGAAGACATGCTTAGGACCAGACGCAGCCCTATACAGGAGTCCCTGACACGCTGCCCACGGTCACAGAGCAGCCCCAGCAGCCACCAGGGAACAGGCAGATCAGAGAGATGGCACTGGACCCAGCAGGAAAAAGAAGGAACTGACTGACACAGGGATCCACGTGGGTGACGGGGACCCTGCTGCAGAGGCCCACACCCGTGACGACCTTTAGAGAAAGTCACCTGCCTAAATGTATGTGTTACTATGCACTAGGACCCAGTTCAAGCCCCGGTCTCCTCCAGCAGGGGGAAAGCTTCAGGCGTTTTAAAGCAGGGCTGCTCTCTCTCTCTCTCTCTCTCTCTCTCTCTCTCTCTCTCCATCCCCTTTCCCTCTCAATTTCTCTTTTTTCCTATCAAATAAAATAAAGTTCAAAAATATTTTAAGGTCTGGGGAGACAGTATAGTGGTTCTGTAAAACAACACTCCTGCCTGAGGCTCTGAGGTCCCAGGTTCAGTTCCCCTGCACCATCAGCCAGAGCTCAGCAGGGCTCCAGGAGAAAGGAAGCAAGCAAGCAAGCAGGGTGGTGGCACACCTGGCTGAGCGCACATGTTACAATGTGCAAGGACCCGGGTTCAAGCCCCCAGTCCCCACCTGCAGCGGGAAAGCTTCACAAGTGGTGAAGCAGGGCTACAGGTGTCTCTGTCTCTCTCCTTCCTCTCAATTTCTTTTTTTTTAATATTTATTTATTCCCTTTTGTTGCCCTTGTTGTGTTTTTATTGTTGTAGTTATTGTTGTCATCGTTGTAGGGTAGGACAGAGAGAAATGGAGAGAGGAGGAGAAGACAGAGAGGGGGAGAGAAAGACAGACACCTGCAGACCTGCTTCACCGCTTGTGAAGCAACTCCCCTCCAGGTGGGGAGCCGGGGTCTCAAACCTAATCCTTATGCAGGTCCTTGTGCTTTGCGCCATGTGCATTTATCCTGCTGCACTACCGCCTGACTCCCTTCTCTCAATTTCTGTCTCTATCCAATAAATAAATAATATAATAAATTCTTTTATATTACAATATATTTTATTTTAATGAGAGATGCAAAGAGAAAGACCAGAGCACAGCTTAGCTCTGGCTAATGGTGGTGATGGGGATTGAACCTGCGACTTCAAGCCCTCAGGCTTTTGAAAGTCTTTTGGATAACCATTATGCTGTCTCTCCCCCGTTAATAAATTCTTAAAATTTTTGTTTTCTTACGTCTGTTTGAGCCCTTGACCTTCACCTGCAGGGGGAAAGATTTAGAAGTGATGAGGCAGAACTGCAGATATCTCTTTATCTCTGTCTCTGTCTCATCTCTCCTTTCCCTCTCAATTTCTGTGTCTGGCCAACCTCACTTATTTATTCTGTCATTCTTGAGTCCACCTGTGGAATACCCGTGGATTCTTCCACTCCAGGAACGGGGGCTTGTGGAGGGGGCAACAGTCATTATGCTTCACCATCCTCTCTTGTCCTCCACCCCTCACAGAAGACCACTGTCCCGTGTGCCCATCAGAGTCCCACTCCCTCAAGTTTGGCCTCTGCCCACATTTGCAAAGGCCCCAGGGGGCAGAGGTACCCAGTGCCCTTCCTTGAGCAGCAGCTGGCGACCCCCCAGGCCCACCAGAAGCAGTACCTGCAGAGCTGAGTCTGTGTCACCTCCCACTAGGCAGGACAGTCAGAGCAGGGACAGACCACAGAGCCGCACAGCCCAGGACAGCATGGCCAGTGTGCTCCTGGCTTGAGTTCTGCCATTTCTACCAACAGTTTTCCATTCTATTTTATCAACATCTCAGTCCGCAGCAGTGCAGGGGAAAAATGTGAATGAGCAGGAGCTGAGGTGCAGAGGACATGGGAGCAGACAGCAGTCTCTGCCAGGGGGGTCCCCCATCCTGAGAGCCACTGACCCTCAGAGCAGGCTTGTCAGAAATAGCATTTTGGCTTCAGGTGGAGTTGAAGCTGAAACAAAACTGTGAAGCTTCCAGAAAATTCTACAGCCAGCCCTTCCACCCACCACTCAGCACTTGTCTCCTCAACCTCTGTTCTCCTGAAACCCAGCATCCGGTGGGGGGGGGGGGGCGGTGTGCAGAGGAAGAGCCACTCTAACCGATGCTACCTACCACCCCTACATGCTCTGAGCCTGCCTTCTGTCTTACAAAAGCTTCCAGAAACTCACAGCAACTGGGATGCACTCTCCATCCTTCTGAGCATGAACTTACAGCCCACTGCCATTGGCTGCACCTCTACAACTTTCAGGAGAGGAGGTCAGTGTCTGTATCCAGAGGAGGTGAGTGTCTGTCTGTACCCAGAGAAGGTGAGTGTCTGTACCCAGAGAAGGTGAGTGTCTGTACGCAGAGGAGATGAGTGTCTGTACCCAGAGGAGGTGAGTGTCTATACCCAGAAGAGGTGAGTATCTGCACCCAGAGGAGGTGAGTATCTGCACCCAGAGGAGGTGACTGTCTGTATCCAGAGGAGATGAGTATCTCTACCCAGAGGAGGTGAGTGTCTGTACCCAGAGGAGGTGAGTGTCTATACCCAGAGGAGGTGAGTGTCTGTACCCAGAGGAGGTGAGGTTCAGTATCCAGAGTGGGTGAGTGTCTGTATCCAGAGGAGGTGAGTGTCTGTACCCAGAGGAGGTGAGTGTCAGTGTCCAGTGGAGGTGAGTGTTAGTCCCCAGTGGAGGTGAGTGTGACCTCAAGAAGCTTTTCACCCAGTGGTCATGAAGTGGGTTGGGGGGGTGGGGACACAGTTAGTGTGTCCTGGTGCTCTGGAGTGAAACCTTATAACAAGGATGTCAGAGATGACCACATAGCTGCTTCCTGTGTGTATGATCCAGGTTCAAGGCCTCAATGGGATGAAAGGAGCCTGCTGCTGTGGTCGTCTTCACACAGTTTGTCTCTGTTTCTCTGCCTGTCTCTATTCTTCCTCTAGCGTTTGCCCTTCTTCCGTAGCCAGTCAACAGCATCAGGTTGAAAGCTGTCAGGAGCTGCTTGTTGCTGGCTTTGAAAGTGACTGGGATCCATGTGGATTCAGTCGGCTAGGGAGGATCGTCAGTTTCCCCAATGAATGGGTACTCACGGGATGCACCACGAGAAGGTCGATCCAATGCATAAAAATTATTAATAAAAATTAATAAATAAGGGCCCGGCAGTGGAGCAGCAGGTTAAGCACATATGGCATGAAGTGCCAGGACCTGTGCAAGGATCCAGGTCTAGCTCCCGGCTCCCCACCTGCTGGGGGGTCTGTTCACAAGTGGTGAAGCAGGTCTGCAGGTCTTATCTTTCTTTCCCCTCACTGTCTTCCCCTCCTCTCTCCATTTCTCTCTGTCCTGTCCAACAACAACAGCAATGACAACAATAATAAATATGACAACAACAAAGGCAACAAAATGGGAAAAATGGCCTCCAGGAGCAGAAGACTCGTGGTGCAGACACTGAGCCCCAGAGATATCCCTGGAGGAAAGGAAAAAAGAAAGGAAGAAAGGGAGAAAGAGAGAAATGGTGACGCACCCAGTAGCATGCACACGTTACCATGTGTGAGAACCTGGGTTCGAGCCCCTGCTCCCCACCTGCAGGGGGGAAGCCTCATGAGCAGTGAAGCAGGGCTGCTATATCTCTGTTTCTCTCTGTCTCTATTAACAATCAGAACCGCGGGCCGGGCAGTAGCACAGCGGGTTAAATGCACACGGTGCAAAGCACAAGGACCGGCGTAAAGGATCCCAGTTCGAGCCACCGGCTCCCCACCTGCAGGGGAGTTGCTTCACAAACAGTGAAGTAAGTCAGCAGGTGTCTATCTTTCTCTTCCCCTCTCTGTCTCTCCCCCTCCTCTCTCCATTTCTCTCTGTCCTATCCAACAACGATGACAAACAATGATAGTAATGACCACAGCAATGATAAAACAACAAGGGCAACAAAAGAGGAAAAAATGGTCTCCAGGAGCAGTGGATTCATAGTGCAGGCACTGAGCCCCAACAGTAACCCTGGAGACAAAAAAAAAAAAATCAGAACCAAGTCTACAGAATAAACTAGAACATCCAGGGCCTGAGCAGTAGCTCACTGGGCCACAGGCCTGCTGGGCGCCCCCGGCACCACAGAGGTCATGCTGTGGCCCCCGGGGAAGCTCTGGTGATATGGCGCTCTCCATGTTTGTCTCTGTGTGGGGAGGTGAACTGCTACAGAGCCAGGGAGGGAAAGAGAGAGGAGAGGAAGAGAGGGAGAGGAGAGGAAAAGAGGGAGGAGAGAGAAGAAGAGAGGGAGAGAGAAAGAGAGGAGAGGAAAGGGAGAAAGAGGAGAGGGAAGAGAGAGGAAGGAGAGATAGGAGAGGAAGAGAAAGAGGAGAAGGAAGACAGGAGAGGAAGAAAGAGGGGAGAGGGAGAGAGGAAAAAGGAAGAGAGAGGAAAAAGAAAGAGGGAAGAGAGGGAGAGAGAGGAGAGAGAGAAAAGAGAGGGAGAGAGAGAGAGAGGAAGGGAGAGAGGAAGAGAGGAGAGGGGGACAGAAAAAGAGAGAGCAGAGAGGGAGAGAGAAAAAGAGCAGAGAGTGAGAGAGAGACGGGGAAGAGGGAGAAAGAGAGAGGGAGAAGAGCCAGGACCTCCCGAAGTCTCAAGCTCTGTGAGGACACTGGGCTGCGGGTCCCCAGGACCTCCTGAGGAAGGGACAGGCAGGCTGCCCAGGAGGCTGGGAGGCCCTTGGTGGAGTGCTGACCACTTGGCAGCCCCAGGAAGAAGCTTAAGTTTGTGGCGGGGCAAGGGGGGGTTTTGGGGGGGCAGGATGGGCTAGTCTAATCTCCCTGCCTTCCCACCCCCCACCCCCAGCCCAGCCCTGCAGGGTGCCTGTCCACGGTCTGGGTCCCGGCTTCCAGAAAGGCCCCTCTCATCCCCCCAACCTCCCCCACCTGGCTGGGGGCCAGCGCACCTGGACAAGTGTCTGGCCCTGGGCCGGCTGGGAGCACCCCCACATCCACCCCGGTGCCCCCCACCTGCAGCCCCCACTCCTCCCCACACCCAGGACCCATGCCCGCCCTCCCCCTCCCTTATCTCTTTTTCTAACCTTTTTGCATTTTTTTAAAGTCTCACTTCCTGTCTGGTTTTGCATTTCCCTCCTCCGCCCCTCCGCTGTGACATACTTTCTCTCCTTTCTGCTCCTTCTCCTCTGGGCAGCCTGGTGGCGTGGGGCCCCCTCCCATCACCCTCAAGGCCCTGAACGGCACCTCCCGAAAACACCCCACGGGTGGACAGAAAGCCAAGCCTGAGGCCAGCACGGACCCACGGAGCATGAGAGTCCCAGGTAGGCATACTTTGTTCTAGAAGTTTCCTGAGGTCATCTTGGGGGGCGGGGGGACACCACAGGAGGCTGTGCAGATGGGGGCATCACAGGGGACAGGGGACAAGAGGGGTCACAGCAGCACAGGGTAGGGGTCCTGCAAGGACAAAGTGGGGTGGCTGGGTGGCGGGGAACTGCCGCCTCAGGGTGCAGCGTGGGCGGGAGTGGGAGGTGACCTGGGTGAGGGGCTCCGCTGCCCCAACCTGCCCTCCAGCCCCGCCTCCCCCTCTTCCTCACCATCTGGGGGTCTCCTCACAAGGACCCACCACCACGCAAGAGGAGAAGAGGGGGCCCGCGGGAGGCCTGGGTAGGAAGGGAACCTTCCCAACACCTGAGGCGGGAGGAAGTCACAGACCACGGCCTGGTGTGGAGACACCGGAGGGGAGGGCCTGGGGAGGGCAGAGAGAGAGAGAAAAGGGGGAGAGGGAGGAGATAGGACAAGAGAGGGAGAGAGAGAAGGAGAGAAAGAGAGAGAACAGGGAGAGGGAGGAGAGAGAATAAGAAAGGGGGAGAGGGAGAGATGAAAGAGGAGAGGGAGACAAAAGAGAGAAAGGGAGAAGGAGACAGAGGAGGAGAGAGGGAAAGAGAGGGAGGGAGAGAGAGGAGGAGAGAGGGAGAGAGACAGAAAGGAGAGGGAGAGATAGGAGAAGGGGGAGAGAAAGAGGAGAGGAGGAGCGAAGGAAAAGGAAAGAGAGAGAAAGAGTGGGGGCCCCCAGGAGGCCCCAGTGTCCCCCCTCAGAGCCCTGGTCCTGCTCCTGAGTCCCAGTTCTGGGAGCTGCAGGGATGAGCCACAGGGGGCCCTCTTGGGGCACAGTGCAGGGAACCAGGCTGCAAGCCCCTCCCCAAGTGGGCCCCCCACTCACGCTGGGCAGAGGCCTTTGCAGTCCTCGCTGGAGCAGACTGCCCCCCCACGCCCTGAGCTGAGCTCACAGGCCAGGTGCCCCCCAGGCTCCTGTAGTCCTTCCCCACCTGCCTGGTCGGTGCTTCTCAGAGGTGGCTCAGGTCCTTCGTCCCGCCCCCCCATGGCCGAGCTTGGGGGCTCTGAGTCCAGCAGGTGCTGAAACCCAAAACTCTAATTCCTCTTTTTCCCTCCCCCAGGCCCAGCCCCCTCGAGCGACTTCCTGTCCCTGAAACTGGGTCCCCAGAGGCCCCTCTGCCCACAGTCACACGGCTGTCTTTTGCATTCAGCCTCTTTCACTTGGCATCACAGCCTCGAGGTTTCAGAATGTCCTTCCTTTTCTAGGCTACATACTATTCCGTTGTGGCCAGACTGGTGTGGTCTTCCCGTGTCCCTTGCGAGCCCGGCTCCTCCAAAGGTGGGGAGCCTCATGGGAATCACTCAGTGGCACTGCCTGGGCGGCACTGGGGGTCACCCCACAGAGGAACCCGGGGCCCAGGCTTCCTTACTCCCGGCGTGGGGGACTTGCACAGGACGGGGTGCGGGAGGATTGTCGCAGAGGGCGGCAGGGTCGCTAACAGTCGCTGGAGGAGATTCATGGGGCGACCATAGGGCGGTGTGTCTGGTCTGGGAGGCGGGAGGGCAGACACTGGGGGTGACGGGCTCGGCTCCTGCACACACGGAGGGCCCAGCTGAACCCCACAATTCAGTTGATCCTGGTGGGAATGGAGCTTCCGATGCCAGGAAAGTGGGGCCTCCTCAAATCATTTTCTTAAAAGATTTATCATCTATCCCATCATTGCTGGAGCTGTTCTGCTCTGAGCCTGCCTTAGCTTCTCTCAGGAGACGTGGGGGCCAGGCGGCGCTGCACCTGCCTGAGTGCTCACATCACAGTGCGTGAGGACCCCCGTTCGAGCCCCTGCTCCCCGCTTGCAGGGCTTCACAAGTGGTGAAGCAGGTGTGCAGGTGTCTCTCTGTCTCTTTCCCCATCTCCCTTCTGCTCTCAATTTCCCTCAGTCTCTATCTAGAATAAATAATTAAAATACTTGAAGAAGGAGCAGGGCCAAGCGGGGGCGCACCTGGCTGAGCACACGTTACTGCGCTCAAGGACCTAGGTTCGAGCCCCTGGTCTCCATCTACAGGGAAAAAGCTTTGTGAGTAGTGAAGCAGGGCTTCAGGTGTCTCCCTTTCTTCCTCTCTGTCTCCCGCTACCGCCTCAGTACCTGGCTATCTCCATCCAATAAATATACTTTTAAAAATGGAGGAGGGAGATAAAGATGCTGTGGCAAGGGGTGAGGGGGCATGAGCCTGGGTCTGCGTGTTACTCATGTCTTTCTTTCCTTCCTGTTTTAATTAGATAGGAAGGAACATTGAGATGGAGAGGGAGATAGGAAGATAGATGCCTGTTTCTGTGGGGACACAGGAGAGCCTGCAAGTCTCTGGTGGTTGTGGTGTTGGAATTTGAACTCAGTTCTTACCTGGGGGGCCCTGTGTCCCCACCACCCTGCCCCTCTCTGACTGCTCTCTGGCTTCTTGCTCGACTGCCAGAAAGATTCACCACTCTGGGATGACTTGTTCAGAGAGAGAGAGTCAGTCCACAGCACTAAAGCCTCCTCCAGCACAGTGAGGGCTGGGCTCTAGGCAAAGCAGATGTGCTGTCCATTGCTCTTTGAAAAGATGTTCCTATTTTTATGAGAGAGAGGTCAGAGCCCTGCTCAGCTCTGGCATAAGGTGGTGCCAGGGTTTGAACCTGAGGCCTCTGGGGCCTCAGAGATGCAGGTACTGCCCTGACACTGAGCCATCTGCCCTCAAGTCAGTTTGTTTGTTTTTGTTGGTTTTGGTTTTGCCTTCAGGGTTGTTGCTGGGACTTGTTGCCTGCACTAGGAATCCACTGCTCCTAGAGGCCATTTTTCCCTTTTGTTGCCCTTGTTGTTGATCGTTGTTGTTGCTATTGCTGTCGTTGTTGGATAGGACAGAGAGAAATGGAGAGAGGAGGGAAAGACAGGAGAAGAGAAAGATAGACACCTGCAGACCTGCTTCACCGCCCGTGAAGCGATCCCCCCACACAGGTGGGGAGCCGGGGGCTCGAACCGGGATCCTTAAGCTGGTCCTTGCGCTTTGTGCCACCTGCGCTTAACCTGCTGCGCTACCACCCAGCTCCCTACTTTTGTTTTCTTATGTTGAGGAGTTACTGCTTTGCTGTGCCATCACTAATCTGGGAGGGCGATTGTATTTTTAGAGTTACCATGTCCCCTTCACCTGAGACAGAGTGTGAAGCCAGATCACCATTCAGCTGCCTGCCTTGGGGTTGGACTGGGACCCCCGGGCGCCACACCCCAGCCGAGAGGAATAAAGAGGCTTCAGAAGCTAAACCCAGCCCAGGAGGTCCCCCGTGCCTCCCACCCCTCCAGCCCCAGCCACAAACGCAGACTGGGCCCTGCACCCCCTGCTCTGTGGGTCCTGCTGAATGGGGTGTCTCTTCTGGGGTATCTATTCTGGGTGTCTGCTGGGTGTCTCTGCTGAGTGTTTCTTCTGGGGGTGTCTCTTCTGGGTGTCTGCAGGGTATCTCTTCTTGGGTGTTTCTTCTGAGTGTCTCTGACGCCCTGGGGCCTTGCACCTACTGAGCCCTGCCCCACCACCTTGAGGAGGACAGCCCCCCCCCCACAGGTGAGCCCAGGGGAAGGGCTGCAGGCTCCATGCCCCCAGAGAGGGCCCTGCCTCCCTGTGGTTTCTGTCATGGGTTGTCACTTCCTTCCTGCCCCCCCAACTCTGGAGGATGGCGGCAAGGCTCCCTGCTCTGCACTGGCCCCACCCCCTGCACCCCAGCATTCCTAGTGGGAGGAGAGGTGGGGTAGACCACAGAGGCCTCCTCTGCCCCCTGTGACCTCAGGTGGCCCCTCTGGATGCAGGTGACCAGGGAGAGGGGTGCAGAGCTGGCAGACTGACCCCGGAGCTCCAAGGGGCTGCTGGGCAGGGAGGAGCCCAAAGGCCATCCATTGCAGACCTTTGGATGTGTCCCCCTCTACGGAGAGCATCCCCTTTGGGGACAGGAGTGGGAAGATGTTCTGTGCCAGTTCCAGAGGGCAGCAGGGACAGTGGGGGGTGCCCACAGCTGGGCAAGAGGGAAGGTTCCAGAAGCAGTGCAGTGGGCCCAGGAGCAGACAGCTGGGGGCACCTGGGGACACTGAGCTTCTAGAAGCATCAGGCATAGAGGCTTCATGTAGGGAACTTCCATGGGGGGCACAGGGGGTGCTGGGAGCATGTGCCCCCTGCATCCGGGTCTCCTGGGGCTGTGCTGTTTGTCCAGGCCCTTCCTGGGAGCTCATGCCCATCCCCCAGAGCTTGGTGGTGACGCCCACCCCAGCTGCCCCTGACACCATAGATCAGAGCACCCTGATGGAAGCCCGGCCCCGAGCTGCGGGACAGCTTACCTGGGTGGTATGTTGCCTTCCAGTGTGCCAGACCTGGGTTCAAGCCCCCAACCCACCCACCCTGAGGTGCCACAGTGGGGAGCTTTGGTGCTGTGTTCTCTCTTCCTCTGTCTCTGCAACACTTGGCCCGCAGGGGAGCCCTGGAGGTGGCAGCAGAATAAAAAGGGATTTTGTTTTTTTTATATATTTTTTATTTCTTTTATTATTGGATAGAGACAGAGAGAAAAATTGAGAGGGGAGGGAGATAGAGAGGGAGAGAGTCACCTGCAGCCCTGCTTCACCACTTGTGAAGCTTACCCCAGCAGATGGGGACCAGGGGCTTGAACCCGGGTCCTTGTGCACTGTAATGTGTGTGCTCAGCCAGGTGCACCACCACCTGGCCCCTAAAAAGGACTTTTAAAGCCCAGGCCCAACAGGCACCTGTGAACCCCGAGTTTCCAAGGACCCCTGTGGCCATCTATCCCACCCCTTCCCTGGGGCACTCGACCACCTTGGCCTGTCCTTAAGGTCACATAGCTGGAAGCACATGGTGGATTCTCTCTCCCTTTTCTCAGAGAGGAAGGAGAAATGCCACAGCCCCCTCCACTACCTGTGGAATGGCTGTCTGTGGTGCTAGGGCTCGAACCCAGGGCTGCACACGAGAGGTATGTGCTCTGTCCACTGAGCAGCCTCACCACCCCCGTGCCTGTGTGTTCTCTTTCTTTAAAAAATATTTATTTATTCCCTTTTGTTGCCCTTGTTTTATTGTTGTAGTTGTTGTTGTTGTTATTGTTGTTGTCGTTGTTGGATAGGACAGAGAGAAATGGAAAGAGAAGGGGAAGACAGAGAGGGGGAGAGAAAGACAGACACCTGCAGACCTGCTTCACCGCTTGTGAAGTGACTCCCCTGCTCGTGGGGAGCCGGGGGCTCAAACTGGGATCCTTAAGCCGGTCCTTGCACTTTGTGCCATGTGTGCTTAACCCACTGTACTACCACCCGACTCCCCCCCCATTATTATTTTTTTTGCCTCAGGGTTATCACTGTAGCTCAGTGCTGGCACCACAAATCCATTGCTCCTGGCAGTCGTTTTTATTGGATAGGACAGAGAGAAATTGAGAGAGGAGGGGGAGATAGAGAGGGAGAGAGACAGAGAGACACCTGCAGACCTGCTTCACCACTTGTGAAGTATCCCCCGTGCAGGTGGGGAGCCGGGGGCTGGAACTGGGATCCTTGCGTGGATCCTCGTGCTTTGTGCTATGTGTGCTTAACTCACTGTGCCACTGCCCAGCCCCCTTGTATTCTCATCTTTGCAGTCTGCAGACCTACCTGAACTCCTCCCTCCCTCCCTCCGGCTGTGGGTTGGCAGTGGGGTGCTGGCAGGAGTGTGGGTGCCCCCCATCAGCTCTGTGGGTGGTCATTTCTATGGACAGATGCTGGCTCCCTGCCTGGCTGAGGATCCTGGGGGGTCATTGGTGTCCCCAGGAGGAACTGGGCTCTTCAAGGAGGTCCGGTCTGGTGGGTCCGGGGGTCAGTTGATTTGCCTTGGTGTCTCCAGCTTCCCTCGAGTCTCCGACACTCAGATCTGTTTCCAGGCCCAGCCAGTCAGATTTACCAGCACCTGTGACCTGGGTCACCATCACCTTCTGGGGGGTAGGGGGGCGTGCAGACCCAGTCTCCTCCAGCCCCCTGGGGGCCCTCTCACAGGACCCCAAGACACCCAGGTCTGCATTTGGGGAAGCTCTCGTCCAAGAGGTCAGAGATGGAGCTGGGGTGGGGGGCTGCCTGTGTCCGTCCCTGGCAGCCCCCCCAGATACCGCAGGCCGTGGCTGGGTGAGGGGCAAATCACACTCTCCCACTCGTGTGTGTGTCTGTGTCTGTGTGTGTGTGTGTGTGTGTCTGTGTCTGTGTGTGTGTGTCTGTGTGTGTCTGTGTGTGTGTGTCTGTGTGTGTATCTGTGTGTGTGTCTGTGTGTGTCTGTGTGTGTGTGTGTCTGTGTGTGTGTCTGTGTGTGTGTGTGTGTCTCCGTGTGTGTGTGTGTGTGTGTGTGTGTGTGTGTGTGTGTGTGTGTGTGAGACAGGGCCTCAGAATGCATTTCTGTGTGTTTGTGACAAGTGTCAGCACCTCTGAGCTGCTCCTTAGCCCGGTCTGCAGACTGCTGCATTTGAGAGAGAAAAAGGGAGGGAGAGTGGAGGAGAGAGAGAGGGAGAGAGAGGAGGGACATAAAGAAAGAGAGAGAAGGAGGGAGAGACAGAGGGAGAGAGAGAGAGAGAAGGAGGGAGAGGAACAGAGAGAAAGAGAGAGACAGAGAGACCCCACAGTCCCCGCTCCACCATCCATGGAGCCTTCCAGGGTTGCTCGTGGGCATCCATATGGCGCTGGGCTCCCCAGGGCCTCACACACCTGAGCTGTGCACTCTTCAACCCCCACCCTCTGCAGGCTGGACGGCCCCTGAGCCCCTGAGCACAGCCCCCCTTCCCGGCCCCTGCACTCACAGCTCTGTTGGTAGACCAGGCTGACCACTTCTGTCACCTGCGCCCTGGGCAGGTCATCCCTTTTGTCCCTTTTGTCCCCCACCCTCCACACACACCATCTCTGAGGACTCGTCTCTGTTCAGGTACAAGTGCTCTCGGGGCCGGGAATAGCTCATTTGACAGAGCGCACACTTCACTTTGGTGCAAGGACCCAGCTTGAGCCCAGCAGCACACAGAGCACCATGCACAGGTGGCCTTCAGGGTGACGGAGCAGTGCTGAGTTCTCAGTGTGTCTCTGTCTCTGTCTCTCTGGCTGATAAAGGCAGTCTTTCTGGAACAGTGAGGCCGGGCAGATGAGAAAGTCTAGATTGGGGGGGGGGTGGTTTCCCAGTCTGCAGGGGTCACCCCTCTGGCGTCAGGCCAAGTGGCATCTCCCTCCCGACTGTTTGCTGCTGGTTCCCCGCACCCCATCTCACTGCCCCATTCCCCAGGACTGCCCTGAGCTCAGCTCTCTGGCCAGACACTTCCAAACCCCAGGCCTACCTTCTACTCATCTCTCGAGAAGGGGAACCACCCCACCCCCCACATGCCCTGTTCACCCTGTATCCTGCACCTTGAATTGTGGTATGGGGCATGGGTCCCCACAGACCACGAGGGTGCCTGTTTGGCTCAGGGCCTGCTGATGGGGTCTGGGTAACAGGCTTACAGGGCCCTGGCTCACCCAGCACCCAGCGACATGGGGCCCAGGAGGGGGTGTGGGTTTGTCTCCTGTGTATGGTTGGGAACACCTAGGAAGGAGGCGGGCAGACCATGGACTCAGCAGACAGGAGGAGCCTAGAGGCTACCTGGTCACCCGCCCACAGTTGCTCTCCGTGGCCCCTGGGCCAAGCATCCACTCTCCATCCTCCCTCTGCAAATCTGGGTGATTCCAGTCATCCCTGCAAACAGCACCCATGGGCAGAGCCCCAGGAGCTCATTCGTTTCTTTCCCATTTGCTTATATGAGGGTAAGAGAGAGGAAATTAGAGTATCCCACCCCCACAGCCACACGCAGCACCAGGGGCAGGACCTGGGGTCGAACCCCGGGCCTTGTGGCCGCAGACTATCTTTCCTTCCTCTGCATCCACCAAGCCCAGGCTGGGCGGGGCCTCTGCTGGCACCCATCTTCTGCAGCCTCTGCTCGGTGGGAGGGCTGTGCCCGGAGGCCCCCCAGAGCCTCTGTCTCTGTTTATGGACTGCAGGTGTTGGGAGTGGCCGTTGGCACTTGGGGACTGGGTCCTCCACCCCGACAGGCCTCTGGTCTGCTGGGGACACTGGCAGCAGCAGGACGGGGTGGTGACAAGGATGGGGAGCCAGGGCTGTCACTGATGGGCCGTCACCAGGCACCTTTCCTCCTCCCACCTCTCCCACGGCCTCTGCCACGCTGAGCACTGTGTCTGGAGGTGGTGAGAAGCAAGCCGAAGTTTTTAGAACTCTTCTAAGACAGAAAGGGCTCCTTTCTTCCTCCCTTCCTTTCTTTTTCTTTCTCTTTTTTCATGAGTGGCAGAAATGAAACCAGGGTGTGTGTGAGCTTCCTGTGAGGTCAAAAACACTGAATCAGGCTTGTGTTCAGTGAAATCACGGGTGGCAGTGGCAGCGGCAGCATGTGCTCTGGGTGTGGTGGGGGCACCCACTGGGGCTGATGTGCTGGGGCAAGGGCTGGGGTCTGTGCGGCCCCCTCCCCTGTTCCCTGCTGGAGGCGTGTTGGTGACTCACAGGACGTGGGCCATGGAGGCGCAGGGCTCTGCCTCCAGCAGGCCTGGCGGACTCAGACCTGAGGTCACCAGGGGCACAGCCAGGGCTGAGGGCACAGTTGCAGGTGCAATCCTAGCTCAGGGGCCCAGCATACACCCCAGGAGCCCCATAGAGCTCCAACTGGCCTGTTCTTATATTCCTTCCTTCTTCCCTTCTTCCCTTCCTTCCTTCTTTCCTTTCTTCCTTTTGCCTCCAGGGTTATCACTGGAGCTCAGTACCAGCACTTCAAATCCACTGCTCCTGGAGGCCATTTTTTTTTCCATCTTATTGGATAGGACAGAGAGAAATTGAGAGAAGAGGGGGAGATAGAAAAGGAGAGAGACAGAGAGACACCTGTAGACCTGATTCACCACTCGTGAAGCTTCCCTCAGGTGGGGACCAGGGGCTCGAACCTGGATCCTTTTGTGGGTTCTTCCTTGCTGAGTACTGTGTGCGCTTAACTGGGTGCACCACCACCTGGATCCCTGTATTTCAAATTTTACAAGAGAAGGTGCTCTCACACAAAGCAGTGCCCCACCACCCACGGAGCCCCCCCCCTTGTCTCTGTCCTCAGTGCTAGGGATCGAACCCAGGGCCTCATGCGTTGAAGGCAGGTGCTGCACCACCAAGCCTTCGCCCCCCTCCTCCCCCAGCCCCTGCAACATTTTTTCTTACCTCCCTCGGCCTGGTCCCCACACACAAACACCCAGCAGTACTTTGATCCCAAGTTCCTGCTCAGTGCAAACCCACCACCTGAGGAGGCTCCGCTAGGGGGAGAAGATGAGAAATGGGGTCCCCACCCCAAAAGGCCACAGCAGGATCCAGAGGTAGTAATGGGACAGGAGGAGCCCCCGGGCCTAGCCCAGGAGATCCCCAAGCCCCCTCCCACCGCCTGAGCTGGGGGCCCTGGGCCATAACTGGACAGGAGGCCGGGGCAGGGGTGGGGGGCTACCCGAAGAGGAAGCCAGAGACAGGACCCCAGCTGTGGGGCACCAGGCAGGACCCTACTTCTTGTTGTTGGTTTTCATTTGTTTTATTTGTGATTGACAGTGGGTGACAAGCTCGTCAGATGACAGGGTGTCTAATTCCACACCACACCCACCACCAAGTTCTGCGCCCCCACCCTCTCACCTCCCAGAGATCACCACCAGAGTTCTCACAGGGCTTAGAGCTGGCTTGTTTTGCTTCTGTTTTGTTTGTTGGTTTTGCAAGTCCGTGTGAATCAGCTCTCTAGATTCCACACCTGAGTGAAACCATCTGGTAGCTGTCTTTCATCTCTTTGCTTATTTCACTAAGCATCATCACCTCCAGCTACATCCATTTTGTCCCAAAGGACACATTATCATCTTTTTTTATTGCAGAGTAGTATTCCATGGAATCTGTATCCCACAACTTCTTTACCCAGTCATCTGATGATGGGCATGTAGGCTGCTTCCACTCTCTGGCTGTTGTGAACAATGCAGCTGTGAACACAAGGGTGCATGTGTCCCTTCTAATGAGTGCTTGAATGTCCACTGGAGACATGCCTCAGAGTGGTATTGCTGGGTCATGTTTATTTGTTTGAGGACTGTCCTTTTGGAGGAAAGGGCTACCCCAGTCTGCATTCCCACCAGCAGTGTCTACTTCTTGTGGCTTGAAGCTTGGACCCACCTTGTTGGGGTCCAAGTCCCACAGACACACACAGGGGCCAATGTGTAGCTGATGGGTTCACACAGCCAGGATGCACCGTGTGGCAGGCCCCGGGCCTCGACAGAAAGTGGCCTGCAGAGGAGTGTGGTGTGTCTTTGTGCAGCTGCCTGCCCCCCACACACACACACACACACCTGCGTGGCAACCATACTGTCTCCACTGACTTGTCCCCATGCAGGAACGGCAGCGTGCAGCTGCTCACAGTCACGGGCGATCACGGGTCTGGATACTGCAGAGGCTGCTGGCCCATTACGTGCTTCTCACAGCATAGCCCACCCGCCCGACTGGATGGGTGGAGCGCTGCCTTGTAGGGGCCGCCTGGTCCTGATTACAGATCCTTCCGAGTCCCGCCATCACGACTGCTGGTGGCTCCTTGGGCTGCTCCTGCTTGGGGGTGGCCCCTCTGGTGAGGTAGCGCTGCTGCAGGCCACCCCTGGTCGGCTGCGGGTCAGGGAAGAGGTTTTCGTTGTTCCCACACACACATGACACCGTCTGCCTCTCCATTGTTGGCACTCTGGCAGACGTGTCCGCAAGGGAAACACCCCTTTGGCTTGCTGTGCCACATAGCCTGGTAAGGTCGGGTGCCTGGCCCGTGTTGTTTGCACGTCCTGGAATCCTTCTTCTTGAAATACCATGCAGGGTCTTGACTGTGGTTGTCGTTCACCCCCCCCCCATGTGTGGTTTTTTTTTTTTTTAATTTTCATTTACTTTATTTTAATGAGAAAGAGTAGATACAGAGGGAAAGATACTAAGAGAAAAAAAACCAGAACACTGCTCAGTCCTGGCTCATGATGGTGCTGGGGATTGAACTGAGATCTCAGAGCCTCAGGCTTTTAAGGCATTTGCATAAATCATTATGCTATCTCCCCAGCCCGTGTGGTTTTTTCTTATTGAATCACCACAGCTCTTTACATGTGGCAGGTAGGAGTCCACTATCAGAGATCTTTGTGTTGCAGGTACCTTCTGTAGAAAGCTTGCCTTTTTGCCTAATAGACTTTGCTCACAGGTTTTTACCCATTTTGAGATTTGCTTGTTTATTTGTAACAAGAGAGGGACAGAGTTCTGGCTTAGGGCTGGGGTAGGGTTGCTGAATCTGGGACCTCTAGGGCCATAGACAGTGTGTCTGATGCACATCCACTAGGCTACCTCCCCAGACCAAGTGTTTATTTTTTTATCTAATTATCTTTATTTATTTATTGAATAGAGACATCCAGAAATCAAGAGGGAGCAGGAGTGATAGAGAGAGACAGAGAGACACCTGCAGCCCTGCTTCACCACTCGTGAGGCTTCCCCCCTGCAAGTGGAAACCAGGGACTCTAACCCGGGTCCTTGTGCACTGTGACATGTGCGCTCAATCAGATGCGCCACCACCTGGCCCCCAAGTTTTTCATTTTAATGTCATTCAGTTCATGTGGGTTTTTTTCCCTTTATGTTGGCCCTTTTTTTTTAATTTTCTTGTCTCCACAGTTATGGCTGGGACTCGGTGCCTGGACTACAAATCCACTGCTCCTGGAGGCCTTTTTTTTATTATTTTGTTGCTGTTGTTGTTACACAGGACAGAGAGAAATCAAGAGAGAAGGGGAAGACAGACAGAGAGAGGGAAAGAAAGATAGACATGGGAGTCGGGCTGTAACGCAGTGGGTTAAGGGCAGGTGGCGCAAAGCACAAGGACCGGCATAAGGATCCCGGTTCAAACCCCGGCTCCCCACCTGCAGGGGAGTCGCTTCACAGGCGGTGAAGCAGGTCTGCAGGTGTCTGTCTTTCTCTCCTCCTCTCTGTCTCCCCCTCCTCTCTCCATTTCTCTCTGTCCTATCCAACAACGACAACAACAATAATAACTACAACAATAAAACAACAAGGGCAACAAAAGGGAATAAATAAATAAAATAAATATTAAAAAAAAAAAGATAGACATAGGGCCAGGTGGTGGCTCACCTGGTTGAGTGCACATATTACAGCACAAAAGGTCCCAGGTTCAAGTACCTGGTCCCCACCTGCAGTGGGAAAGCTTTGCAAGTGGTAAAGCAGGGCTGCAGGTGTCTCTCTGTCTCTCTCCCTTGCTATCTCCACCTTCCCTCTTGATTTCTGGCTGTCTCTATCCAATAAATAAAGATAATAAAAAATAAAAATTTTTAAAAAGATAGATGGATAGACAACTGCAGACCTGCTTCACTGCCTGTGAAGTGACCCCCTGCAGGCGAGGAGCCAGCACTCGAACCTGGATCCTTGTACATATCCTTGCGCTTTGCACTATGTGCGCTACCGCCCGGCCCCCAGTTGACCCTTTTTTTATATTATTTATTTATTTATTCCCTTTTGTTGCCCTTGTTTTATTGTTGTAGTTATTATTGTTATTGTTGTTATTGCTGTCATCGTGGTTGGATAGGACAGAGAGAAATGGAGTAGGAGGGGAAGACAGAGGGGGAGAGAAAGATAGACACCTGCAGACCTGCTTCACCGCCTGTGAAGCGAATCCCCTGCAATGGGGAGCTGGGGACTCAAACCAGGATCCTTTTGCCTGTCCTTGCGCTTCAAGCCACCTGCACTTATTAACCCACTGTGCTACCACCCGACTCCCTGACCCATTTTTTAAAGACAGATTTGCCTGTATGAAGAGTCTCTAAAAGTTTATCACTCCATCATTTTTTTTAAGACTTGTTTTTATTTTTTGCATTTCTTTTTTTTTTTTATTTAAGAAAGGATTAATTAACAAAACCATAGGGTAGGAGGGGTACAACTCCACACAATTCCCACCGCCCAATCTCCATATCCCACCCCCTCCCCCGATAGCTTTCCCATTCTCTATCCCTCTGGGAGCATGGACCCAGGGTCATTGAGGGTTGCAGAAGGTAGAAGGTCTGGCTTCTGTAATTGCTTCCTCGCTGAACATGGGCGTTGACTGGTTGGTCCATACTCCCAGTCTGCCTCTCTCTTTCCCTAGTAGGATGGGTCTCTGGGGAAGCTGAGCTCCAGGACACATTGGTGGTGTCTTCAATCCAGGGAAGTCTGGCCGGCATCCTGATGACACCTGGAACCTGGTGACTGAAAAGAGAGTTAACATACAAAGCCAAACAAATTGTTGAGCAATCATGGACCCAAAGCTTGGAAAAGTGGAGAGGAAGTATTAGGGAGGTACTCACTGCAAACTCTAGTATACTTCTGCTTTCTTACTTTGGTGCCATACTCCAAACTCAGTCAATTTCTGCTTTGCGTTTCTACTTCTTTTTTTTTTTTTTACATGCATAACATTCCCCAGATTCCCATTTAGCAATACAACCCCCACTATTTCATTCATCATTTTTCATGGACCTGTATTCTCCCCACCCACCCACCCACCCCAGAGTCTTTTACTTTGGTGTAATACTCCAATTCCATTTCAGGTTCGACTTGTGTTTTCTTTTTTTTTTTTTTTCTTTTTTTTTTTTTTTTATTTTCCCACCGCCCAATCTCCATATCCCACCCCCTCCCCCGATAACTTTCCCATTCTCTATCCCTCTGGGAGCATGGACCCTCGACTTGTGTTTTCTTTTCTAATCTTGTTTTTCAACTTTGGCCTGAGAGTGAGATCATCCCATATTCATCCTTCTGTTTCTGACTTATTTCACTCAACATGATTTTTTCAAGGTCCATCCAAGATCGGCTGAAAACGGTGAAGTCACCATTTTTTACAGCTGAGTAGTATTCCATTGTATATATATACCACAACTTGCTCAGCCACTCATCTGTTGTTGGACACCTGGGTTGCTTCCAGGTTTTGGCTATTACAAATTGTGCTGCCAAGAACATATGTGTACACAGATCTTTTTGGATGGATGTGTTGGGTTCCTTAGGATATATCCCCAGGAGGGGAATTGCAGGGTCATAGGGTAGGTCCATTTCTAGCCTTCTGAGAGTTCTCCAGACTGTTCTCCACAGAGGTTGGACCAATTGACATTCCCACCAGCAGTGCAGGAGGGTTCCTTTGACCCCACATCCTCTCCAGCATTTGCTGCTGTTACCTTTTCTGATGTGTGACATTCTCACAGGAGTGAAGTGATATCTCAATGTTGTCTTGATTTGCATTTCTCTGACAATCAGAGACTTGGAGCATTTTTTCATGTGTTTCTCGGCCTTTTGGATCTCTTCTGTGGTGAATATTCTGTCCAAGTCCTCCCCCCATTTTTGGATGGGGTTATTTGTTGTCTTGTTGTTGAGTCTGGTAAGCTCTTTATATATGTTGGTTATTAAACTCTTATCTGATGTATGGCATGTAAAGATCTTCTCCCATTCTGTGAGGGGTCTCTTGATTTGGGTAGTGGTTTCTTTTGCTGTGAAGAAGCTTTTTAATTTGATGTAGTCCCATAGGTTTATACTTGCCTTAGTCTTCCTTGTAATTGGATTCGTTTCATTGAAAATGTCTTTAAAATTTATGCGGAAAAAAGTTCTTCCAATATTTTCCTCTAAGTATCTGATAGTTTCTGGTCTAACATCCAAGTCCTTGATCCACTTGGAATTTACTTTTGTATTTGGTGAAATACAGTGATTCAGCTTCATTCTTCTGCATGTTTCAACCCATTGTTTCCAACACCATTTGTTGAAGAGACTGCTTTCCCCATGTAATAGTCTGGGCCCCTTTGTCAAAGATTAGATGTCCATAGGTGTGGGGCCTCATTTCTGGGCTCTCAATTCTATTCCACTGGTCAGTGTGTCTGTTCATGTTCCAGTACCAAGCAGTTTTGATGACAATGGCCCTATAATATAGTTTGAAATCTGGCAGTGTGATGCCTCTGGTTCTGTTCTTTTTTCTCAAGATTGTTTTGGCAATTCTAGGTCTTTTCTGGTTCCAGATAAACATTTGTAGCATTTGTTCTATTCTCCTAAAAAATGTGCTTGGGATCTTGATGGGGATAGCATTAAATTTGTAGATGGCTCTGGGTAATATATTCATTTTGATGATGTTAATTCTTCCAACCCATGAGCATGGAATATCTTTCCACTTCTTTGTGTCTTTTTCAATTTCTTTGAGTAGTGACTCATAATTTTCAGTATACAAGTCTTTCACTTCTTTGGTTAGGTTTATTCCTAGATATTTTATTGTTTTTGTTGCTATAGAAAAAGGAACTGATTTCTGGATTTCAATTTCTTCTAACTTAGTGTTTGCATAGAGGAATGCCACTGACTTTTGAATGTTAATTTTATAGCCTGACACATTACTGTATTGCCTGATGATTTCCAAAAGCTTCTTGCTAGATTCCTTAGGTTTTTCCATGTATACTATCATGTCATCTGCAAATAAGGAGAGTTTGACTTCTTCTCTTCCAATCTGTATTCCTTTAATTCCTTGCTCCTGCCTGATTGCTATGGCAAGAACTTCCAACACTATGTTGAATAGTAATGGTGATAGTGGGCAGCCCTGTCTAGTACCTGATCTGAGGGGAAATGCTTCCAGTTTTTCACCATTGAGTATGATGTTGGCTGTAGGTTTGCTATATATAGACTCCACTATCTTCAGGAATTTTCCATCTATTCCTTTTTTTTGTAGTGTTTTGATCATAAAGGGATGTTGTATTTTGTCAAAGGCTTTCTCTGCATCTATTGATATGACCATGTGGTTTTTGGTCTTGCTTTTGTTGATGTGGTGGATCACATTGATTGATTTACGTATATTAAACCAACCTTGCATGCCTGGGATAAACCCCACTTGGTCATGATGAACAATCTTTTTGATATACTGCTGTATCCGGTTGGCTAGAATTTTGTTCAATATTTTCGCATCTATGTTCATCAGAGATATTGGTCTGTAGTTTTCTTTTTTGGTTGTGTCCCTGTCTGCTTTTGGTATCAGGGTGATGTTGGCTTCATAGAAGCTGGCAGGGAGTATTCCAGTGTCTTCAATCTTCTGGAAGACTTTTAAAGGTAGAGGTATTAGTTCTTCTTTGAAAGTTTTGTAGAATTCATTTGTAAAACCATCTGGTCCAGGACTTTTATTTTTGGGAAGATTTTTGATAACTGTTTCAATTTCATTAGCTGTGATGGGCCTGTTCATGTTATCCACTTCCTCTTTACTTAGTTTTGGAAGTTGGTAGGTATCTAGGAAATCATTCATTTCTTCCAGGTTCTCTAACTTGGTGGCATATAGTTGTTCATAGAAGCCTCGCATGATATGTTGAATTTCTACAGTGTCTGTTGTGATATCTCCTCTTTCATTTACTATCCGATTTATTTGGGTCTTCTCCCTTTTTTGTTTTGTGAGTCTGGCTAAAGGTTTGTCGATTTTGTTTACTCTTTCGAAGAACCAACATTTACTTTCATTGATCTTTTGTATGGTTTTCCTATTCTCAATGTTATTTATTTCTGCCCTAACTTTAGTAATTTCTGTCCTTCTGGTTGCTTTAGGGTTCCTTTGTTGTTCTTCTTCTAGGTCTTTAAGATGTGCAATCAGGCTGTTTATTTGTGCCTTTTCTTGTTTCCTAATGTGTGCTTGTATAGCTATGAACTTCCCTCTTAGGACTGCTTTAGCTGTGTCCCAAATATTTTGATAGCTTGTGTCTTCATTTTCATTGAACTCTCAAAACATTTTGATTTCTTCCTTGATTTCCTCTTTGACCCAGAAGTTGTTAAGAAGTGTACTGTTGAGCTTCCACATTTTGGCACTGTTACTAATCTTTTGTTGATTGTTAAGTGTTAGTTTAATTCCACTGTGGTCTGAGAAGATGCTTGGGATGATTTCAGTGCTCTTGAATAGGCTGATGCTGTCTTTGTGGCCTAACATATGGTCTATCCTTGAGAATGATCCATGTGGATTTGAGTAAAATGTGTATTCCAGTTTCTTGGGATGAATGACTCTGAAAATGTCCAATAGTTCTAGTTTATCTATCTCTTCATTTAGCTCCCTTATGTCTTTACTGATTTTCTTCCTGGATGATCTGTCAAGCTGAGATAGTGGGGTGTTGAAGTCCCCTACTATGATTGTGTTACTGTTAATATATTGCTGTAGCTCTTTCAGTAGAAGTTTGATGTATTTAGATGGCTTCTCATTGGGTGCATAGATATTAATAATTGTTAAGTCCTCTTGATTGACTGATCCTCTGAGCATTAAGTAGTGTCCATTCCTATCTTTTTTAATCTTATGTATTTTAAAGTCTATCATGTCAGATATGAGAATAGCTGTTCCTGCCCTTTTTTGTGGGCCATTGGCTTGAATGATAGTTTTCCATCCTTTCACTTTAAGTCTGTGTTTGTCTTGTTGTGTTAGGTGAGTTTCCTATAGACAACATATTGTTGGGTTGTGTTTTCTGATCCATCTTCCTACTCTGTGTCTTTTAATAGGTGAATTCAGGCCATTCACACTTATTGATATCAAAGATTGAAGATATTTTAACGCCATTCTTGTAGAGTTTTAGAGTGTTTTGATATATGTTCTATTTGTGGTGGTCTGGTTGTTTATAGGAAACCTTTCAGAACTTCTTTCAAGGCAGGCTTGGTGATGGTTGCTTCCTTCAACTGTTGCTTGTCTGAGAAGGTTTTGATGCTTCCATCTAGTCTGAATGACAATCTAGCAGGATATAGTATTCTTGGCTGAAAGCCTTTCTCATTGAGCACTCGATAGATATCTTGCCATTCTCTTCTGGCCTGTAGTGTTTGTATGGAGAAGTCTGCTGCTAATCTTATGGGTTTTCCTTTGTAGGTGACTCTTTGTTTTTCTCTTGCAGCCTTGAGGATCCTTTCTTTATCCTTATTCCTTTCCAATCTAAGTATGACATGTCTTGGTGTCTTTAGGTCTGGGTTAATTCTGTTTGGGACCCTCTGGGCTTCTTGAATCTTTATGTCTTTGGTGTTGTCTAGACTAGAGAAATTTTCAGCTATTATGGCCTGGAGAACGCTTTCTTCCTCCCCTTCTCTTTCTTCCTCTGGTAAGCCAATAATGCGTATATTGTTTCTTTTGAAGTCATCCCATAGGACTCTGTTGTTGTTTTCAGCATCTCTTAATCTCTTTTTGAGATCTCTTACTTCTTCTTTAGTTGTCTCTAATTCATCCTCAATCTTGCTAATTCTGTCTTCAGCCTCATTGATTCTATTCTCTCTGCCCTCTACTGCTTTCTGGAGTTCATCTATTTTGTTGCCCTGCTCTGATACTGTTTTAGCTTGTTCAGCTAGTTGCCTTCTTAGCTCAGCAATTTCAGCTTTCAGCTCTCTAATAACCATGAGATTATTAGAATTTTCTTCCATATTCTCATTTGTTGTTCCTGCATTTCTGATTACAATTTTTTCAAATTCTTTACTCACTCCTGTTATTATTTCCTTAGCTAATGTTTGGATGTTGAACTCGTTGTTTTGTGCTTCGCCCTCTGGAGGACTTTTAGCTGGACTCTTGTCCTGGTTCGAGTCTCCATTATTTTTTCTTGTTGTTTTAACCATTTTATATAAGTTAACAGTTTTTTCAATCCCTGAGTTGGAGTTCAGTGGTGTAAAAGCCTTTTTTTTTCCCCTGTAGGCTATGGTAGCCTGAGGGCTTTTAAACTATCAATAGGCTTCTTGGCTTAATCAATGACTCCTGACCAAGAGATAAAGCAGGGTGTGGCAGAGATAATCCAGTGGTTATGCAAAGAGACTTTCACAGCCCTTCAGCTATGCCACCGAGGTATAGGTCTTCTCCTGAGTTTCCCGGTTAGATCTCTGTCCCCTGGTGTCCCTCCCTGTTGCTGCTCCAGATTCTGAGGGTAGTAGCAATGGAGACTCAGAGTTGTACTTGGTGAGTCTCTGGGGAGTCCTTTCCTCCCTTCAGCTGTCCCCTTGTTGGTGGAGCAGACTGGAGGTGGTGTCTCCACTGACAAACTGTCAAACTGTTAGCAGTCACTTAATCTCTCCTTAGGCCCCTCTCTCCTCTCTGTCACCAGCCACGCGTGTTTGTACTCACGGGTGATTTACTGGGTTTCTGTGGTCATTCTAGTCCTGTCTTGTTTCGGTCTGGGTGGTCTCCTTTGGTATTCCTAGTTGATCCGGGAGAGGAGAGGAGAGGAGAGAAAGCGATCTGCTGCTTGTAGCTCCGCCTCTGGAAGTCCTCATTTTTTGCATTTCTTTATTAGTGGGTGGGAGGAGGTGAGAACTCTGCTCAGCTGTGCCCTGAGGTTGTGCTGGGCTTTGAACCTGTGGCCTCAGGGCCTGAGGCCTGCTAGCTGGTGGGCTCACAGACTGAGCCCTAGTGTCTCCTCTGCCAGCATCTCCCATCTAGCTCCAGATGGCTGTTCTCTCCTTCAAATACAATAAACCCACCTTCATGGTTATGGGGAGGAGGCCAGCTCAGCCCCCCATCCCACCCTGTCCTGGGTGCTCACACACGGGTCCTGAGTTCTGCACACTGGGCTGCCCCTGTGCCCCACACACACGTGTCAGGGTGCATCCCTGTATGCCTGGGAGAGTCAGAAATGCCTATGTAACCACGGACACTGCAGATACAAGTCGCCTCAGTCCATCACTCTGAACTCACACCCCTTGGCCACCTGGAGAGGCCCCTGCTGGGCCTGGATAGAATGCAGGAGCTCAGGCCCGTGAGGCCAAGCCTGTGGGCACAGGTTGGTGGGGGGGGGGGGGGAGCTCTGCATCTGCTGGAGGAGTTGACAATCCCCAAATGCCCTTCCTGTCATTATAAATAGCTCAGCCTGGGAGCCAGGCAATAGCAAAGCGGTTAAGTACAGTACCAAGCTCACAGACCCGAGCAAGAATCCAGGTTCAAGCCCCTGGCTCCCCACCTGCAGGGGAAGCTGCATAGTGGTGAAGTAGGTCTGCAGGTCTCTCTCTCTCTCTCTCTCTCTCTCTCTGTCTCCCCTGCCCACACTTGTCTCTCTGAAGTGAAGAGGGTGAGAAAGTTAGCCGTGGTGCTGCTCACGCCTGAACTCCTGGCACTGTAGACAGAAACAAGGAGCAACCAGAAACAGCAGCACAGGACTCAGGGGACCTGGGTGCGTCCCCAGATCCGGGGCTCAGACTGGCCACATGGAGGCCAGACCCTCAGGGTGAGTGTAGGGGGGTGGGGCAGTGCAGCTGGGAGGACTCCAGTGTCTCTGTGGCCACTGCTTCTTTCATTTCTCTCCCAAAAATCTGTCACTTACCTCCCCACTCCAAGCTGAGCCATTTATTTATTTATTTTATTATTTTGCCTCCAGGGTCATCTCTGAGGCTCGGTGAGCTATGAATCCACTGCTCCTGGAGGCTGTTTTCTGTTTTATTGGAGAATTTACAGAGAGAAATTGAAAGAGAGAGGAGCCCCAAGACACTCATCCACAGCTGAGGGGCCTTCCCAGGTGCCAGGGCTTAAGCTAGTGGCCTCTCAACCTGGCGCACCACTGCCCAGACCCTCTTTTCTTGTGGTTAGTGTTTTAAAAAATTCTAAATATTTTTTTCTTTATTTATTGGATAGATACAGCCAGAAAGTGAGAGATGAAGGGGAGAGGGAGAGAGACACCTGCAGCCCTGTTTCGCCACTCACAAAGCTTCACCCCTGCAGCGGGGGTGGGGGGGGGACACCAGGGTCTCAAACCCAGGTCCTTCTGCCTTGTAATGTGTGCTCAACCAGGTGTGCCACCGCTCAGACCATAAATTTAAAAAACCTTTATCCAAGTATCATATTAAGATGTCAGAAACTACCAGATGGGGGGCCGGGTGGTGGGCACACCTGGTTGAGTGCACATGTCACAATGCGTAAGGACCCGTGTTCAAGCCCCCAGGCCCTATCTGCAGGGGGAAAGCTTTGCAAGTGGTGAAGAAGGGCTACAGGTGTCTCTCTGACTCTCTATCTCCCCCTCCCCTCTTGATTTCTGGCTATGTCTCCAATAAATAAAGATAATTTTTTTAAAAAACTACCAGATGGGTCATAATAAAAAAATAAAAATAAAGAAGTAGCTATCCTCAGGCGGGGGTACACAGCATGATGGTTCTGCAAACACTTTCCTTCCTGAGGTCCCAGGTTCAATCCCCTGTACTACCATGGGCCAGAGCTGAGTAGGGCTCTGGGATAAAAAATAATTAAAAAAAATAAAGCCATCCTCCAGCCTCACCTCAAATCTCACTCTGATTGTGAGGGTGACCCTCGGCCTTCAGCACTCGGCCCTGAGTGAACCTCCCATGGGGCAGGAGGGCTGGGAACCTGGAGGCGTAGCTGCTCTCTCCCCATGCCCCCCACCTTCAGCCCTGTGCTGTACCTGCCTGCAGTCCAGGTAGCCTTTATTTCCAGGGCTGCGGGGGGGTCCCCTCACCTGATTTGTGAGCAACTGTCACTGCAGTGAAGGGGCCTGATTGCCGCCATGCTGGGGCCAGGAACCCATCGTGCCAGTAGCAGATGAGAGAAGGGGAGAGAGAGAGAGAGGAAAGGAAGGGAGAGGGGGAGAGAGAGCGGGAGAGAGAGGGGAGAGAGGAAGGGAGAGAGAGAGGGAGAGAGGGGAGAGGAAGGGAGAGAGGGAGGAGAGGAAGGGAGAGAGAGGGGAGAGGAAGAGGGGGGAGAGAGATAGAGTCAGAGACACCTAAGCCACCTCAGAGCACCCCTGGGCCCTTCCAGCCCAGAAGGACAAAGGATGCGAGCCCCTCTCTGCTCCCCAGGCCTGTGGGGGCCCCCTTGAGGGTCGGGGTAGGTGCTGACTGGGTGCATTGTGGGTACCCCCTTCTCCCTCCCCCGCCACTACAGCTCTCCCCAGCTTCCATAGCTGCTAATCAAATCCCATATTTACGGCCAGAAAATAAGACCACCGAACCTTTTGGAAACAGTTGGGCAGCTGAGTCAGCAGCGGGGGGGGGGGGAAGGGGGGGTGGCGAAGGGGAGCTGTGGCTTGAGGCGGCCGGGAAGGGTGGGGGCCACCCGGAAAAGAGCCGAGTGGGGCTTGGACCCCAAAACCACTGGTGCAGGTGGCTGTGTTGTCTGCGCGTGGACTGTGGCCACAAGCTACTTTTTCCTGGGGGAGGGGGGCTGTCGCCTACCTAGGGCCCATTGCTTGCGGCCCCCTATTGGGAGAAAGCCCTTCTGCACCCAGGCCATGCTGGGATGTGGGGACTCAGCCACTTCCTTCCACTCGCTACTGGTGCTTCTGCCTGGTCACTCTCTCTTGTGGCCGCCACCGAGGCCAGCCACTCCACCCACCCCACCCTGCGGTGGAGCAGAAGGTAGAGGCGTCACTGGGAAACTAAAGACAGCGTGCGCTTCTCAAACCCACAGAGGAGCTCCGAGTGGCCCCTATGGTGTCTGGGGAGCAGCCCAGATGGGGAGCCCCTGGTGCGGCCCGTTGCCCAGAGAGATGGTGATGTCCCCAGCAATGGGCTGTGCTCCTGGGAGCTGTGCCCACGCTCCACCCGGAGGTCCTTAGAGCAGGATTCCCAGCTGGCGTTTTGCCCCCTGAGGCTTCACACATACACGACTCCTGGCAGAAAAAAAAAAAAAACTAGTATTTTTTCTTTTTTTAGATTTTATTTATTTTATTAATGAGGAGCATAGGAGAAGAGAAAGAACCAGACATCACTCTAGTATATGTACTGCCAGGGACTAAACTCAGGACCTCATACTTGAGAGTCAAGTGCTTTATCCACTGCACCACCTCCCAGACCACTTTTCTTTTAGCCACCAGGGTTGTTGCTGAATTCAGTCCCTGTGCAACAAATCCCCAGCTTCCAGCAACCTCCCCGCCCCCCAATAGGCCTAGAGAGAAGGAGAGAGGTGGTGGTCCGGGAGGTGGCACAGTGGGTAAAGCACTGGACTCTCAAGCATGAAGTCTGGAGTTCAATCCCCAGCAGAACATGGACCAGAGTAATGTCTGGTTCTTTCTCTCTCCTCTTTTCTCATTAATGAATAAATAAAGTCTTAGGGCAGGGGGGAGGTAGCATAATTATTATGCAAAGAGACTCTCATGCCTGAGGCTCCAAAGTCCCAGGTTCAGTCCCTTGTACCACCGTCAGCCAGAACTGAGCAGTGCTCTGGCAAGAAAAATAAAATAAAAATACTATACTATTATTATAAATATTATGAACAGGGGTAGATAGCATAATGGTTCTGCAAAGAGACTCTCATGCCCGAGGCTCCAAAGTCCCAGGTTCAATCCCCCACACCACCATAAGCCAGAGCTGAGCAGGGTAAAAAAAATAAAATAGGGAATCGGGCAGTAACACACCGGGTTAAGTGCAGGTGGCACAAAGTGCAAGGACCGACATAAGGACCCGGCTCCCCACCTGCAAGGGAGTCGCTTCACAAACGGTGAAGCAGGTCTGCAGGTGTCTATCTTTTTCTCTGCCTCTGTCTTCCCCTCCTCTTTCCATTTCGCTTTATCCTATCCAACAATGATGACATCAACAACAACAATAATAATTACAACAATAAAAGAACAACAAGGGCAACAAAAGGGAATAAATAAATATTTAAAAATAAATAAAATCTTAATGAGGGGAGGAGCCCCTACTATTCATGAAGCCTCCCCTCCTACCCCATAGATGAGAGCCAGGGGCTCGAACCCGGGTCCGCAAGCATGGTGACTCATGTGCCCCACCAGCTGAGTTGTCTCCCAGCCCCTGAAAGGAGAGAGCACTTATAAAAACACATTCCCCAGGGGTCATCTGGGGCTGATTCCAGGGAACCTGGGTGCGGACCTGCCTCCTGGGCTCAGACCTCCCAGGCTGGCTTCCTGGGCTGTGGAGTTGATGTGACATCACACCCACCCCAGGGAGCTGCTGGGAGTGTGTCTGCTATGGGGGGGCTCTCATCCCAGGCCAGGAGTATGGAAACAGGATCATTGTGGGGTGCAGAAGGTAAGAGTTTCTGTCATTGCTTCTCTGCTGGACATGGGTGGTGGCAGGTGGATCCACACCCCCAGCCTGTTTCTGTCTTTCCCTAGTGGGGCCGGGCTCTAGGGAGGTGGGGCTCCAGGACCCACTGGTGAGGTCATCTGCCCAGGAAAGTCAGGTTGGCATCATGATAGCATCTGCAACTTGGGAGCTGAAAAAGCATTAAGATATAAAGCAGAACAAATTGTTTAATGATCAGGAAGCTAAAGGCAAGAATATAGCTGATGAGATTCAGGGTCTCCATTTTGGAAAAAGCTGGTAGGTCTATTTTAGGTATATTCCAAGGGCCCATCACTTTACTAATTTTTGCCTGAGCCCAACAGATAATTCTGGGGAGATGGTGTCAGAGTTGAAAGAATGACTAGAAAGCTAGATCAGGGAAGAGAGTGGCTCCCAAATATGGGGAAAGTATATAAATATTGTTAACTGTAAACCCCATCGGTGTGATCTGAGGTCCATAGTCAGAACAGGAGCCTGTGTAACCTCTGCATCCCTATGCAGGTCTGAGCTGGCGTTCTGTGGTCACAGCTAGGAATGTTTTAGACTGCACCCGTTGTTAGACCTGTCTTCCTCAAGTGGTAGAGAATTTTGGTCCAACCTCCCTTTGGAGGATGGAACATTTCCTGCCATTGTTGATCCCCATTGAGGGCCAGGTCCTGGAGGGGCCCACAGAGGGGTCCATTATGTTGTTCCTGATGGACAGAGTATCTATCGTCTTCTCATGTCTGTGGGCGCCTGGATGTCTAGTTTGGGGGAGACTGCCCATGTCAACCCCCCATGTCTGAGCGGGGCTGTAATCTTCCTTTTGTGTTTGTTAAGCCCATGAGTCCTGTGTCTGGTGTGGCTTCTTGCCAGGTTCGAGCCCTTTGCCCCTGGGCTCCGGCTACTCTGGGGGCTACTCTGGGCTGCTCCCCCATCATGCCCCAGAGCTCCTAGTAGCTTATGGGGACACCACAGGGAGGGTGTCCTCCTGAGTGGGTCACAGCCACCTGCCAGGACCTGCGAGTGGAGCCCGTAAAGAGTCCACCAGCCAGCCCCTGACCACCCCGGCATCCCAGCGTCCCTATCACTCCTGGGAGGAGCAGCTGGTGGCCCCCAAACTCATGGGGGGAGGGGCCTCTGAGGGAAGGTGTGTCAGGGATGCCCCCCAAGAATACAGCCCTCCCTCACAGAGAGACTTCCCCCCCAGCACCTCCAGGACCCACAGCCCAGGTTACCCCCAAACCCTCCAGGCTCCCCCTGGTCCCTCTTACCTGTATAGATGCCCTTGACAGGTGCCATCCTACTACTTAAAAAGCCCCCTCTCAGGGACTGGGTGGTAGCACAGTGGGTTAAGCCCAAGGACCGGCGTAAGGATCCCGGTTCGAGCCCTGGATCCCCACCTGCAGGGGGGTCGCTTCATAAGCGGTGAAGCAGGTGTGCAGGTGTCTATCTTTCTCTCCCCCTCTCTGTCTTCCCCTCCTCTCTCCATTTCTCTCTGTCCTATCCAACAACGACAGCAATAACAACAAAAATAATAACAACAAGGGCAACAAAAAAATTGGGAAAATGGCCTCCAGGAGCAGTGGATTTGTAGTGCAGGCACGGAGCCCTGGTGATAACCCTAGAGGCAAAAACAAACAAAACCCTCTCCAACCCATGCCCATGCTCACAGTCTCTCTCTCTCTCCCCCCAGACACCAGCCACCATCACTGCTGCAGCTCCAGGCTGAGCCTGGCCCAGGACAGGAGTGGGGACAGCGGCAGCCTGCAGGCATAGAAGGCAGCTTCCAGCAGTGGCTCTGGGCCCCGCCCACCAGCCCCATGCCAGGTACCTCCGCAGCCCCTCCTGCCCTGTCCTGCCCAGTCCCAGGGCTTGGGGTGAGATGGGTGCCCCCAGGGTGGTGCCAGAGAAAGGGAGAGGAGAGGGCCAGGCAGTGGCACACCTAGTTAAGTGCTCACATGACAGTGCGCAAGGACCCAGGTTCAGGGCCGAGTGCCCCACACCCGGGCCCCTTTAGATGCCGCCCCAAGTCCCAGTGGTCCACACATCCCCTTTCAGGTCCCCTGAAGACACTGGACACCCCACCTACAGGGGGAAACTTCACAAGCGGTGAAGTAGGGCTGCAGGTATCTCTCTGTCTCTCTCCCTCTCTATCTCCCCTTTCCCTCTTGGTTTCTGGCTATCTTTCTGTAATAAGTAAAGACAATGAAATTTTTTTAAAAAGTAATGGGTGGACCAGCTGGACAGAAATGATCAGGAGATCAGGAGAGGACAGATGGACCCTCTAACAGTCTCACCAAGCAGGCCACCGGCCACCCAGCTTCCAGGGCAGCAGACAGCTGGGTAGCCGGTCCATCTGGAACATTGTCCAACCAGAGAGAGACCAGCCCCGGAAACAAGCTTCGGTCCGAGTGAGGCATTTACAGCGGTACAAAGTCTGTTTCCCAGCCAAGGTGGGATGGGACCAGCCATCGGTCAGAGAAGCGATTTCTGTCTTTGTTTTGAAAGTGACTCAGGAAATTGAGCTCCATCCTTAAAAATAAGACAAAAGGCCACAGAAGAAATGATGAGTCTTACTCTGAGACGAAGAGGCATGAAAAATTCGAGAGGGGGGGTCGGGCGGTGGCGCAGCGGGTTAAGCGCACATGGAGCAAAGCCCAAGGACCGGCGTAAGGATCCCGGTTCGAGCCCCCGGCTCCCCACCTGCAGGGAAGTCGCTTCACAGGCGGTGAGGCAGGCCTGCAGGTGTCTGTCTTTCTCTCCCCCTCTCGGTCTTCCCCTCCTCTCTCCATTTCTCTCTCTCCTATCTAACAACAATGACATCAATAAAGATAATAATAACCACAATGGTAAAAAAAAAAAAACAGGGTAACAAGAGAGAAAAACTGGCCTCCAGGAGAAGTGGATTCGTGGTGCAGGCACTGAGCCCCAGAAATAACCCTGGAGACAAAAAAAAGAAAGAAAAAGAAAAATGCGAGAGGGCACGTCGCCAGGGGCCACTCACCCGGTGTGAGGTGAGGACCACAGGTGCTTTCTGTGTGGGGGCCGGGCAATGGTACACCTGGTCAGGTGCAGGGACCCGCTCCCCACCTGCAGGGGAAAGCTTCACAAGCAGCGAAGCAGGGCTGCAAAAGTCTCTCTATCTCTCTCCCTCTCTATCTCCTCCTTCTCTCTCAATTTCTCTCTGCCCTGTCCAATAAAATGGGGGGAAAAAATGACTGCCAGGAGCCATGGATTCATAGTGCCACCACCAAGCCCCAGCGATAACCCTGGAGCAATAATAATAACAATAATAGTAATAGTAAATGCCTTCTAACTCTAAAGATTGCCCACCCAAGCCCTCGCCTTTTTTGCTTTAGGAAAAGCAGAAGCCCAGAGAGAGGAGAAGGAAAGAAAGACAGAGGTTGACGGAGGCATAGAAAGGGATTCAACGAAGGGGCAGGTTCCCGGAGGCTCACAGAAACTAGTGAGGGGCCAAGCGGTGGCTCACCTAGTTGAGCGCACACACTGTAATGCGCAAGGACCCGGGTTCGCACCCCTGGTCCCCACCTGCAGGGGGAAACCTTCACAAGTGGTAAAGCAGGGCTGCAGATGTCTCTCTGTCTCTCTCCCTCCCATCTTAATTTCTTTCTATCTCTATCCAATAAAAAAATAAAATAGAGAGACTAGTGAAATTGGCTTTGCAGAAGCAGGGACTCAGCAGGCCTATGGTCACCACAGTCCACGGAGAGGTCCTAAACCACACTGCTTTCACCCATGAAAATCCTCAGCTGATCAAGAAGGGAAGGGGACTTACTCATCACAGCAAAAAGACTCGGGGCCAGAACTGACCAGCAAGCCCCAGACATAACAGCAAAAGTCAAGCACTGTTCTCCAGAGATCAAGGAGATGGGATGTCACTCTCGCTGCTTCTGCTTAATGTGGTGATCAGGTCCCAGCTGGGGCAATTAGGCAAGAGCAAGTCATAAAAGGGGTCAGTGATGTCCTGGGGATGTGGCCTAGGAAACCAAACACACCATCCAGAAAGATCTGTGTTCACCTACGTTCACAGCAGCACAATTTGTAATAGCCCAAACTTGGAAGCAACCCAGGTATCCAACAACAGGTGAGTGGCTGAGCAAGCTGTGGTCTACATACACAGTGGAATACTACTCAGCTGTGAAAAATGAATTCACTTTCTTCCCCTCATCTTGGATGGAGCTTGAAGAAATCCTGTGAAGTGAAATAAGTCAGAAAGAGAAGGACAAATATGGCATGGTCTCACCCATAGACAGAAGTTGAAAAATAACATCAGAAGGGGAGACACAAAGCAGAACTTGGACTGGAGTTGGTATATTGCAGCAAAGTAAAGAATTGGGGTGAGGGACGTTCAGGTCCTGGAACATGATGATGGAGGGGGACCTGGTGGGGGGTTAGATTGTTATGAGGAAAACTGAGAAATGTTACACATGGACCAACTACTGTATTTTATGTCAACTGTAAGCCATTAATCCCCCAATAAAGGAAAAAAGGGATGAGCGAGCTTGCCCGGAAAGGAGCCTGCTGTGTCTGTTATCAGCCAAGCTTGGACCCCCAGCACCACCACCCCAGCACTGGGGACAATAGCTGTGGTGTGTCCTCCCTCTCCCTCTCCCTCTCCCTCTCCCTCTCTCTCTCTCTCTCTCTCTCTCTCTCTGCCTCTAGAGTAGTGAAGCCCTGGGGTGGGGGTGGGGGGGTGGGAACAGACACAGAGACCATCCAGATTGAAAGGAAGCGGTAAAAGCAGTTCTAATCGCAGATAACATTATCTGTATGTGGAAAACCATAAGGAATCCAATTATAAAAGCCATTAGAACTGATAAATGATTTCAATAAAGCTGCAGGATGAAAGATCAATATCCTGAAATCGATCACACATCTGTATGCTGGCCATGAACTCCCCACAAGTGAAGTTAAGGAGACAGTTCACCTATGTGTCGTCAGAGGAACGAAAGGCCTCAGAAAGGATTGAGCAGAAGCCCGAGAGCCACCGTCCACTGGAAATTGCAAAGCACCAGTGGAAGAAACCAGAGGGGGTCTGGATGGACAGACGGACGGGCCGCCCACACCACAGGTCCTGGCTCGGAAGCCAATAGCAGGTAGCAGGATTCTCCGCACTATCTTCATATTCCAGGAACTCACTGTCCGCATCCCAGTGACCTTTTTTTTTTCCCACATCAACACACCGGCTCTTAAATGTAAATGATATTGCAGGGCCAGAGGGGGCATGTGCCTTGTCACTTACAAGGCCCGGGTTTGAGCCCTGGTACCACATGGGAAGTTCTATGGCACCAGAGAAAGCTCCCTTGCTCTGCCTCTACCTGAATAAAAAAGCAGCCCGGAGTGGTGAAATCACACATGAGGCCCCCCACTCTAGAAACATAAGTCTGTCCTTTTTTTTTTGGTCTCTACTCGCTGGGGCTCAGTGCCAGCACTATGAACCCTCTGCTCCTGGTAGCTGTTTTTCCCTTTATTTGGTTTTCCATTTTATTGAACAGGACAGAGAGAAATTGAGAAGGGAGGAGGAGATAGAGAGGGAGAGAGACAGAGAGACACCTGCAGACCTGCTTCACCACTTGTGAAGTGTCTCCCGTGCAGGTGGGGAGCCGGGGACTGGAACCTGGATCCTTGGGCAGGTCCTTGTGCTAAGTACTATGTGCAGTTAACCTGGTGAGCTGCTGCCCAGCCCCTAAGCATAAATTACATAAAAATAAGCAGGGGGCGGATGGTGGTGCACTCAGTTAAGTGCACAAGGACAAGATTCGAGCCCCAGCTCCCCACCCATAGTGGGCATACTTCACGAGCAGTGAAACAGGTCTGCAGGTGTCTCCCCCCCTCAATTTCTGTCTGTCCTATCAAAGAAAAAAAACAGGAAACATGGATGCCAGGTGTGGTGGGTTCCTAGTGTTGTCACCAAGCCCCAGCGATCACCCTGGAGGCAAAAAAATAAAAAGTATTGGACAGGTGGCCCAGGAGGTGGCTCAGTGCACAAAGCATTAGACTCTCAAGCATGAGGTCCTGAGCTCAATCCCTAGCAGCACATGTACCAGAGTGATGTCTGGTTCTTTCTCTCTCCCCTATCTTTCTCATTAATAAATAAATAAAAGCTTTACCCCGCCTCCCCACCTGCAGGGGAGTCATTTCACAGGTGGTGAAGCAGGTCTGCAGGTGTCTCTCTTTCTCTCCCCCTCTCTGTCTTCCCCTCCTCTCTCCATTTCTATCTGCCCTATCCAACAACAACAACATTAATAACAATAATAAGTACAATAACAATAAAAAACAAGAAGAGCAACAAAAGGGGAAATTAATAAATATTTTAAAAATAATAATAAAATAGTAAGATCATTTAAAAGAAAAAGGAAAGTTTAAAATAAATAAAAACTTAAAAAAACAATGAGAATACTAATTTAAAAAATAAGAAGTATTGGACAGTGCTCTTGCTCTGAGTAGCCAAAACTGTACAGAAAGAACAAAGTGAGAAGACACGTCGCTCTGAAACCACATACACATCTACAACAAGGGCAGGCAGGCCAGGATAGGTGCTCCTCTTGGTGAGTCAGGCTGATGCGTGGAAACCGGTGGAACCCAATGGAATCGGGTGGAGTTGGGTGGAGAGCCCGAGAACAAGCACTTGGATCCATGGCAGATTCTTGACAGAGGTGCCGCTCAGCGGTAGACGAATGGCTATCGTGACTTGGCATTGTGACCTGGACTGGCCACGTGCGCAAGGCCGCAGCTGAACCCTCACCTCACCCCCAAAGCTCGGAGCTGGACCAGAGCCCCCGTGGGCCCAAACCCAGAGTCTCAAGTGGAAAACATGTGGGGGCCAAGAAACAGAAGGAAGTCTCCGTAACCTGCAGTGAGCAGTGATTCCTCAGCCCCGTGCCAAGAGCTCTAGTGAGAGAGGAGAAAATAAATGAACTCACTTCAAAATCAAGGGGGTGGGGGTGTCCAAGTCACACCTCCAAGAACTCAGAAAGCCAGCAGAGAGAACTGGAGGCAGTCTCTCCCCGCCAGAAGAGCCGAGGGGCTCCTGCAGTTCAAGCCCAGACAGCGCCACTGGACCAGGGGACAGGGGACAGACACGTGTGGGCTCTCGTCCACAACGAGAGCCCACACGTGCCGCCTGGTGGCAGGAATGGGAGATACAGGCAGTGACAGCCACGGCAGGGGCGGGGTTGACAATCGCCCCACAGTGCTGGCCACTCTGGCAGTATAGGAAGTCAGACGACCTCACCCATATGTACTGGAACCTCTCCTCCCCAGGGTCCTGCCCCACTAGGGAAAGAGAGACAGGATGGGGTTTTGGATCCACCAGCCAACACCCATGTCCAGTGGAGAAGCAATTATAGAAGCCAGTATGCTACTCCCCATAAAGAATTTTGGTCCATACTCCCAGAGGGATAAAGAATAGGGAAGCTTCGGGGCTGAGCAGTGGTGCAGTGGGTTAAGCGCACATGGCGCCAAGTGCAAGGACCAGCTCAAGGATCTCAGTTTGAGCCCCCGGTCACTTCACAAGCAGCGAAGCAGGTCTGCAGGTATCTATCTCTATCTCTCTCTCTCTGTCTTCCTGTCCTCTCTCAATTTCTCTCTGTCCTATCCAACAATAACAACAGCAATAATAACAACATCTCTAAACAAGGGCAACAAAAATAGGGAAAATGACCTCCAGGAGCAGTGGATTCGTAGTGCCAGCACTGACTCTGTAACCCTGGAGGGGAAAGAAAGAAAAAAAAGAGAGAGAGAGGAGAGAGAGAGAGAGACCTTCCCTCTGCGCTTAGACAAGCCTGGAGAAAATGGAGAGGAACAAGCAAGCAGAGAAGAGAGAAGGCTTCATGCCATCACCACACGAGTGGAACTTGGCCAAACCAGAGAAGCTTATGGGAGACAGACAGGGTGTGGCCGAGGGCATAGTTTAACTGGCAGAGTGCAGGACTTGCAGGGCCTGAGGCTCCCGGGTCATCCCCTGCTTCCCAGGTTATGGGAGTAGTGTCTGGCACTCACTCACTCACAGAGACTCTATCTTCTCTGAAATAATAACAGTAAAATCTGTGGGAGTCGGGCGGTAGCGCAGCGGGTTAAACGCATGTGGCACAAAGCACAAGGACCGACAAAAGGATCCCAGTTCAAGCAGGTGGGGAGCAAAGGCTCGAACCCAGGTCCTAGCACAGGTCCTTGAGTTTAGTACTACGTGCGGCACCACCCTGCCTCCTCACTCGTTTAGTTCCTAAAGGCTCAGCAGCGTGGCTTCTCAGCACCCGGCTCCTGTTTCCTGTGGCAGGAGGCCTCAGCTGTCCCCATCCTGATCTCTGTCACGGCTAATTGGGGGCTTGGCACCTGCAGGACCCCTCTTCCTGGGGAGTCTTCATTCTCCAAAGGGAGAGAGACAGAGATAGAAGGAGAGATACCATAGCACTCATGAAGCGTCCCCTCTGTGGTGTGGCATGTGGTGGCTGGGGGCTCGAACCCAGGGCCTTGCAGCTGGCACCTTGTGTGCGGGCCCCGCACCCCTTCCCCAGATTCATGCCTTGAGCTGGTGTGAGAGGCACATTTGGTCACAGGAGGACCCCTGGCCCCGGCCCCCCCACCACCCTTCTCAGCCGTGTCCCTGCAGGCGGGGGCCCCGAGATGGAGGACAGCGTGGAGACGCTGAAGGACGAGGAGGACGCCCTGTGGGAAAGCGTGGAGAGCAACCGGCACATGCTGAGCCGCTACATCAACCCTGCCAAGCTCACGCCCTACCTGCGCCAGTGCCGGGTCATCGACGAGCAGGACGAGGAGGAGGTGCTCACCACCCCCATGCTGCCCTCCAAGATTAATCGTGCAGGTGGGCAGGGCCCCGACACCCAGCCCCAGCCTGGCCCCACCCACCACCACACACACACTGCCTTCCCAGAATCAGCCAAAAAGGTGGGTGGGTGCGGGACCAGGGGGAGGGCCCTACTCTAGACCCCAGCCTGGCCACCTCCACCGTCCCCCAGCCTGTCCTCCTGTCCCCCTCCCCTGCAGACAGCTGTGATGTGAGGTTGCCCAGTGGGATCTGTGCAGCTTGAGTCAGGCCTGGCCCCAGGGCAGGAACCTACACAGTGACCTGCCACACCTGTGCCTGTTCCCTGGGACACACTAGGTCCCCAACATCCCATCACAGCTGCTAGAGGCCTCCCCGTCCCCCTCATCCCCAGAGCCCTGGCCACCAGGCTTCCAAACGCAGCAGCAGCAGCCCCTCACCCACTGGCTCGGGAGTTGTGTCCACACCCACCACCGCTGTCTCTGTTTACCGCCTAGAGGTGCAGAACAGCCCCCACCCCTGGCAGTGGCGCCGGCTGGGAGCTGAGGAGGGACACACGCCCCGCTATGTCCCCTCAAGGTCCCATGGGCCCTTGGCAGACGCGGCAGAGGTCATGACTGCCTGCAGAAAGCAAGAGTCCTCCCAACGTGGGCTCCAGCCCCCCCCCCCCCACTCACCTGGGCTGCATCCCTGAGCAAGGGCAGCCTGGACGCAGGGAGGCACATCTCAACCAGCAGGCTGAAGGAGCGCTGACTGCAGGGCAATGCGCCATGCAGAGGCTCCCAGACCTCCTGCCAGGGCTCGCCCCAGAGTGGCCCCAGTCCCCTGAGTGGCCCCGGTGCCCCCTCCCAGTCCCCTGAGTAGCCCCGGTGCCCCCCCAGTCCCCTGAGTGGTCCCGGTGCCCCCCCCAGTCCCCTGAGTAGCCCCGGTGCCCCCCCAGTCCCCTGAGTAGCCCCGGTGCCCCCCCCAGTCCCCTGAGTAGCCCCGGTGCCCCCCCAGTCCCCTGAGTAGCCCCGGTGCCCCCCCCCAGTCCCCTGAGTAGCCCCGGTGCCCCCCCAGTCCCCTGAGTAGCCCCGGTGCCCCCCCCAGTCCCTTGAGTAGCCCCGGTGCCCCCCCAGTCCCCTGAGTAGCCCCGGTGCCCCCCCAGTCCCCTGAGTAGCCCCGGTGCCCCCCCAGTCCCCTGAGTAGCCCTGGTGCCCCCCCAGGTCTCCTGAGTAGCCCCAGTGCCCCACCCCCAGTCCCCTGAGTAGCCCCGATGCCCCTCGCAGGTCTCCTAAGTAGCCCTGGTGCCCCCCAGTCCCCTGAGTAGCCCCGGTGCCCCCCCCCCAGTCCCCTGAGTAGCCCCGGTGCCACCCCCAGTCCCCTGAGTAGCCCCGATGCCCCCCCAGGTCTCCTGAGTAGCCCCGGCGCCCCCCCCAGCCCCCTGAGTAGCCCCGGTGCCCCCCCCCGTCCCCTGAGTAGCCCCGGCGCCCCCCCCAGTCCCCTGAGTAGCCCCGGCGCCCCCCCCAGTCCCCTGAGTATCCCCGGTGCCCCCCAGTCCCCTGAGTAGCCCCAGTGCCCCCCCCAGTCCCCCCCAGTCCCCTGAGTAGCCCGGTGCCCCCCCAGGTCTCCTGAGTGGCCCTGGTGCCCCTCTCCTGTCCACAGCTGGTCGCTCCCCCCCTCCACACACACACAGACCGGCTGGCTCCCCATCTCCACTTCTTCATCAGTTTTTTTTTAATATTTTTTATTTCTTTTTTGTTGCCCTTGTTTTTTATTGTTGTTGTAGTTATTGTTGTTATTGATGTCATTGTTGTTGGATAGGACAGAGAGAAATGGAGAAAGGAGGGGAAGACAGAGAGGGGGAGAGAAAGACAGACACCTGCAGACCTGCTTCACTGCCTGGGAAGTGACCCCCCTGCAGGGGCTTCATCAGTTTTAACTTTATTCTTTTTTGTCACCAAGGTTATTGCCTAAGTTTGGTGTCTGTGTGACAAATCCATCACTCCTGGTGGCTTTTCTATCTCTTTCTTCCTTTTGATAAAGACAGAATTTGGGAAGGAGGCCGGGCAGTGGCGCATCTTGCTTAAGTGCACCTGCTACCATGCGTGAGGACCTGGGTTCAAGCCCCCACTCCCCACCTGCAGGGGGTCGCTTCATGAGCGGTGAAGCAGGTCTGCAGGTGTCTGTCTCTCTCCCTCTCTGCCTCCCCCTCCTCTCTCCATTTCTCTCTGTCCTAGCCAATAAAATAGAAAAGATGGCCGCCACGAGCAGTGGATTCATAACACCAGCACTGAGTCCCAGTGACAGCCCTGGAGGCAAACAAACAAAATAATAAAAATGAGTAAACAATTTTTTTAAAGAAATTGAAAGGGGATGGAGAGGGAAACACCTACAGCCCTGCCTCATGAAGCTCCCCTTCCCGGGTGTGTGGGAGGGTGGTGTGGGGGAGCAGGGCCTCGAACCCAGGTCCCTGCACATGGTAACCTCCAGGCCCTGGCTGCCTGGTTGTGGTCCGCTGCTCAAGTTCAAGGCTTCTTGGGGCTGTGGCCGCCGGTGGCTCCGTGCTGAGTGGGTTCTCCTGGTTTTGGGGGACTCCCCATCCTCACCACACCGCCCCCCAGGCCGCCTGCTGGACATCTTGCACACCAAGGGGCAGCGTGGCTACGTGGTCTTCCTGGAGAGCCTGGAGTTCTACTACCCCGAGCTGTACAAGCTGGTGACGGGCAAGGAGCCCACCCGCCGCTTCTCCACCATCGTGGGTGAGTGGGGCCTGGGACCAGTCCAGCGGGCTCGGGGGTGGGGACATGCCTGGTGCCCGTGTGCCCTGGGCTGGGCCCTGGGGCTCTGTCAGCTGCCTGTCCCCCTGCCCACTCCCCACTCCAGACCCTCTACCCCTCCACACTGGGACCCTCCCTTACCCCCCACACCTAGCACCTGCCATCTAACTGTGGGGCTTTCTGCCCCCCCCCCACCAAGCCCCTGACTCCCACACTTGGCCTTTGTGGCCCCGTCATGGCCTTCAGCACCATCTTGGCTCTGTGGCTCTCTGCCCCCACGCCTGGCTCCTGCCCCCACCCCTAGACCTTCTGCGCCATCTTGGCTCCATGGCCCCTGTGCCTGCGTGGCTGTGCGCTTCTCAGTGCTGAGTTCCCCTCTGACTGTGGCGGCCAGCCGGCCTGTGGACAGGCCTCTGGGTGGTGTGGGGTCTGCCCGGATGCATATGGATGGGCCCCTGGGTGGCTCAGTGTCTGTCCAGCCTCCCGTGAATGGGCCCCTGGGTGGCGTGGGGTCCACCCCGCCACCTGGCTGACGCCCGCCCCGCACAGTGGAGGAGGGCCACGAGGGCCTGACACACTTCCTGATGAACGAGGTGGTGAAGCTGCAGCAGCAGATGAAGGCCAAGGACCTGCAGCGCTGTGAGCTGCTGGCCAAGGCGCGGCAGCTGGAGGACGAGAAGAAGCAGCTGACGCTGGCCCGCGTGGAGCTGCTCACCTTCCAGGAGCGCTACTACCGGATGAAGGAGGAGCGGGCCGGCCACAGCGAGGAGCTGGCCAAGGTCAAGGACGACAACTACACGCTGGCTCTGCGCTATGCACAGCTCAGCGAGGAGAAGAACATGGCCGTCATGCGCAGCCGGGACCTGCAGCTTGAGGTGTGGGGCAGGGGACAGGGATGGGGATGCAGGGCCTAGGAGAGACAGGAACAGGGGACAGGGGGACGGGACGGGGGACAGGGATGGGGGTGCAGGGCCTAGGGGAGACAGGAACAGGGGACAGGGGGATGGGACAGGGGACAGGGATGGGGGTGCAGGGCCTAGGGGGACAGGAACAGGGGACAGGGGGATGGGACAGGGGACAGGGATGGGGGTGCAGGGCCTAGGGGAGACAGGGACAGGGGACAGGGATGGGGGGACAGGAATGTGGGATATGGGGACAGAGGGTGGGCACAGGGGGCATGGGCCCAGGGGATGGGGTACAGGGATGATGATGGGACAGGGATGGAGGGCCTAGCAGTGGCGGGGGATGGGGACACAAGGCTCAGGGGGGGCAGGGGTCACAGGGCCCGGGGACAGGGGGACTACAGACCCAGAGCCCAGGGGAATGAGTTAGCAGGGCCCATGGGGACGGGGGCCAGGCACCCAGGCTGGCAGATGCCGCTCTGCACATGCACAGCCCTGAGCGGCCTCAAGAACCCTAAGGACCCTCCACCAAGCACGGGCACATACTTCCTGCACCCACACCTGCCCAGCCTGGGGATGGGGGGACCCTGGCTGGCACTTATCCCTCGGGGCTGCCCTTCCAGGAGGCACATGCCCCTGAGCACCTGAGGTCAAGTGACAGCTGGCTCCTGAGAGCCAGGAGTGTGTCACAGCCCAGCAGCCAAGTCACACAGAGAGCCCCCCCCACCCCACTCCCAGCCCCCACTCCCTGCAGCTGGGAGGACCCACCAGGCCCTGGCTTTTGTTGGTGGAGTGTCGCCATCCCCAGGGCCCCCAGGAGAGAGCAGGAGACTTGGGCCCAGCCCTCAGAGCTCCCGTCCTGACCAGAAACACGGGCGCCAGGGAGTGGGTTGCAGGCACCACCAAGCGGCCCGTGAGCAGCGGCACAGCCAGCCAGGCATGTCAGGGCCATCATTTGCAAGAGGACCAGGGCTGGGCCGCTGCACCAGGCTAGAAGGGGAGGCTGGAAAGGGACCACCTCCAGACGTGGGCCGTGGGCCAGTCCACACTGACCCAGGGTGGACAGGAGGCCCGTGGGACCCTGGGCAAGGAGCCGACGCCCCGAGGACCCGGCAGCGCTGTGCTGAGCACCGGTCAGAGTTGGTTCAGTGCTGGGCGGCAACCAGGCCTCTAGTCAAGGAGACAGGCTCCAAAACCTGGGAGTGACCCCCCCTTCCTGGCCCTGGCGCTGCTGCCTGAGCCCCAAGTGGTCCAGGGTAAGGAGCCCGGCACCCCAGGGCTGCAGGGTCTGATGGCACCCGTGTCTCTGGCAGTGCTGGGCCCAGTGAATGGCCCCATGCCCACGTGCTAGGGCGGCATCTGTGCCCACCCAGCTTGGTCTCCCAGGCTCTGAAGACAATTTTTTCTTTTTTTTTTTGCATGAGCAAGAGGGGTTTTCTGTACTTTTTTAAAAAAAAGTCCTCGGGGCCTGGTGGTGGTGCAACTGGTTGAGCAACACATGTTGCAATGTACAAGCACCCAGGTTCGAGGCCCCGGTCCCCACCTGCAGGGGGAAAGCTTTGCGAGTGGTGAAGTGGGGCTGCAGGTGTCTCTCTGTCTCTCTCCCTCTCTGTCTCCCCCTTCCTCTTGATTTCTGACTGTCTCTATCAAATAAAGATAATTTAAAAAATAAATAATAAATATCAAACCTGAAAAAAATAAGTTCTCCAGGGCAGAGGCAGGAAGCTTAATGATTATGTAAAGAGACTCTCATGCCAGAGGCTCTGAGGTCTCAGGTTCAATCCCTCACACCACCAAAAGCCAGAGTTGAGCAGTGCTCTGGTAAAAAATAATAATAATTTTATAAATAATAAAATAAATTTTTAAAATAATAAAATTTTTTATTTAAAAAAACTTCTCAGGCTTGGGGAGACAGTAAATGATTCAGCAGAAAGACTCTCCTGCCTGAGTCTCTGAGGTCCCAGGTTCAATCCCCAGCACCACCACCAGTCAGAGCTGAGCAGGACTCTGGTCTTTCTCTCTGTATCTTCTGATTACAAAAAAAAAAAAAAAAAAAGGAAACCTCTTTCTCAAAAAAAGTTCTATCTGGGGGGTGAGGCGGTAGCGCAGCGGGTTAAGCGCACATGGCACAAAGCACAAGGACCAGCGTAAGAATCCCGGTTCGAGCCCCCGGCTCCCCACCTGCAGGGGGGTCACTTCACAGGCGGTGAAACAGGTCTGCAGGTGTCTATCTTTCTCTCCCCCTCTCTCTCTGTCTTCCCCTCCTCTCTCCATTTCTCTCTGTCCTATCCAACAACAAAGCAACATCAACAATGGCAATAATAACCACAACGAGGCTGCAACAACTAGGGAAACAAAAAGGGGGAAAAATGGCCTCCAGGAGCGGTGGATTCATGGTGCAGGCACCAAGCCCAGCAATAACCCTGGAGGAAAAAAAAAAAGGGGGGGGGGAGAAAATTCTATCTGTTTTTATGAGAAGGAAGCAGTGGCCAGATGAGCCACAGCCCTGGGTGTCTCCCCTCCTGACCGTCAGGGTCCACCCACAGAGGTCACTTGGGGGACTCCCCGACCCCCGCCACCTTGTTTTTCACCCAGAGCCTTGTTCACCTTGGGCTCGTGGTGGCATGGGGGGCATGACAGTCCTTAGGCATGACCATCACATTACCCCTCCCTCCCCCTGCATGCGGCCCCCTCAAAACCCCCTGGGAGGAGGCGGCTGTGAGCCTGGCCCTGCCCCCACCAGAGGGAGGTTGGGGTCACGGCTCGGCTCGGGGTCCCCTCTGCGTTTCAGATCGACCAGCTGAAGCACCGCCTAAACAAGATGGAGGAGGAGTGCAAGCTGGAGAGGAACCAGTCCCTGAAACTCAAGAACGACATCGAGAGCCGACCCAAGAGGGAGCAGGTGCTGGAGCTGGAACGGGAGAATGAGATACTTAAGACCAAGATCCAGGAGCTGCAGTCTGTCATCCAGGTGGGGGTGTTGGGGGGCACAGAGCGGAGGGGCTACGCTCAGGAGTGTCAGGGCTGCCAAGAGCTGGGGGTGGGGTGCGGGGCACACAGACCTCCCCCCTCAGGACCCAACTCCTCAGTCGCCCTCCTGGGGTGCAGCCTAGAGCAGGGCCTCACTCTGCTCTGTGGCATCAGGCCAGACCAGCAGGCCTGGAGCCCTGAGGCTGCTCCCCCTAGGGGCCCCAGCGGGCAGAATGGGCTCAGTACTCCCCGCCCCAAGGACCCCAGAGGACAGTCTGAGCTCAGTACCCTACTCAGGGCCCTGGGGGACAGTCTGAGCTCAGTACCCCCCACCTCCAGGGCCTCAGAGGACAGTCTGAGCTCAGTACCCTCAGCCCCCAGCGGGCAGTCTGAGGGGAGCTCTGGCTCCTGGGTTTCAGTTCACTGAAACACTGAGCCCACGGCATTGGTGGCTCCGGAGGGAGCAAGTCCCAGAGTGCAGGGCCCAGATAGAGTCAGGGCCTCAGACCTTTCCCCAGGGTGCTCCCTCCCCCAGCCCCCCAAGATGAAGGGCTGCCCTGGGTCTAATCAGGGAGCCACATCTTGAAGGCAGATCAGCTGTCCCTCTGTTGCCCCCTGAGAAGACGGGGATCAGGGGGGTTGTCTCTCCAGGTGGTGAAACCCTGGATTAAGGAGCCCGGGCAGAGTTACCCTGAGGGTACTGTTAATGCCCCCCTGCACTATGGCCCCCAGGCTGGGAAGCACAGTCTGCCCAACCCCAACAAGGCAGCTTTGCCCTATGCCCCCTGTGCCCTATCCATCATCCAGGTAGGGGTGCTGGGGGGCACAGAGCCGGGGGGCTGCAGTCCTGCCTTGTGCCCCCCAGGCCGGGAAGCGCAGCCTACCCGACCCCGACAAGGCCATCCTGGACATCCTGGAGCATGACCGCAAGGAGGCCCTGGAGGACCGGCAGGAGCTGGTGGACAAGATCTTCCACCTGCAGGAGGAAGTGCGGCAGGCCGAGGAGCTGCGTGACAAGGTGGGCAGGGGGCAGGGGCATGGGGTGGGGGCAAGTCAGGGGCATGGAGGTGGGGGTCAGGGCAGGGGGTGAGGCACGAGGATGGGGGTCAGGGCAGGGGCCAGGGCCACAGGGGTGGGCTCAGGGCAGGGGGTCTCAAGGCTGGAGAAGGTGCGGTAGGCCCAGGAGCTGCTTGATAAGGTGGGCAGGGGGCAGGGGCACAAGTCTGTTTGCCCCAAGCTGGCCCCTTGGCAAAGGAGCTGCTGTGAGCAAGCCCTACCCCAGTCCTCGCCCACGTCCACCAGCCCCTCTCTATGGTGCCCCCGGCCCTGACGCCGAGCCCCTCCCACAGTACCTGGAGGAGAAGGAGGACTTGGAGCTCAAGTGCTCAACGTTGGGGAAGGACTGTGAGATGTACAAGCACCGCATGACCACGGTCATGCTGCAGCTGGAGGAGGTGGAGCGTGAGCGTGACCAGGTAGGGCCCCATGCACACGGCCACTGTGACGGCCCCTTGTCCTCCCACAGCCCTGCCAGTGCCCCCTCTGCGGGAAATAGCAGGCAGCCTTGTCCCAGACACCCCCTCAAACAGTGGCAGGAGGCCCAGCTCAGAGTCCGGGGGCTGCAGCCAGCTCAGTCCCACATGGTCCCAGGGGCTGGGCGGGGCATGACTGGCTGAGCACACACATCACTGTGCACGGGGTTCAAGCCCCCAGTCCCCAGCTGCAGAAGGGACACTTCCAGAGTGGTGAAGCAAAGCTGCAGGTGTCTATCTCCCCCTCTCCTTCCACTTTCCTCTGTTATACATAATAAAAAAGGACGGGGGGGGGTGCACCCAGTTAAGTGCACATAGTACAAAGCACAAGGATCCAGGTTCAAGCTCCTGGCTCCCCACCTGCAGCGGGGACATTTCATGGGTGGTGTAGCAGGTCTGCAAGTCTTTCTCTCTCTTCCCCCTCCTCTTTGAATTTCTCTGTCTTGTCTAATAAAATGGGAAAAATGGCCTCCAGGAGCAGTTCAAAATGCTGGCACCAGGGAAAGATAGAAATAGGCTGGGAACTTGGATCACCTGCCAACGCCCATGTCCAGTGGAGAAGCAATTACTGAAGCCAGAACTCCCACCTGCACCCCATAATGATCCTTGGTCCATGCTCCCAGAAAGATAGAGAATAGGGAAGCTTCCAGTGGAGGGGATGGGATGCGGAACTCTGGTGGTGGGAATTGTGTGGGAATGTACCCCTCTTACCCTATGTTCTTGTCGATCATTATTACATTACTTAAAAAAAATGCTAGCACCAAACCCCAAGGATAACCCCGGAGGCAAGAGAGAGAGAGAGAGAGACAGAGAGAGAGAGACCTGCTGATAGCCTTTGCTTTGTCTTTTCTTCTTTTCTCCTCCTCCTCCTTCTCCTTGATTTTTTCTTTTTGAGACAGAGAGAAAGCGAAAGGAGGTGAGATAGAGAGAGACACCTGCAGCCCCGCTTCACCACTCGTGAAGCTCCCCCTGTAGATGGGGACGGGGTGGGGGGGTCAAACCCGGCTCCTTGCCCACGGCAGCAGGTGCGTTTAGCTGGCCACCCAGTCTCAAGGTCTTTTAGAAGGACGAGGCCAGAGGGCTGGGGACATCCCGGGGTCCCTGCCGCCTCCATCCTTTCTATTCCAAATTCAGTTCCAGCCGGGCACATGCCAGCAGTGAGTGCCCGGCCATCACCGCCCCCTCCCACCAACCTGCCATGTCACCGCCCCCAGGCCTTCCACTCGCGTGACGAGGCGCAGACGCAGTACTCCCAGTGCCTCATCGAGAAGGACAAGTACCGCAAGCAGATCCGCGAGCTGGAGGAGAAGAACGACGAGATGCGCATCGAGATGGTGCGGAGGGAGGCCTGCATCGCCACGCTGGAGAGCAAGCTGCGCCGGCGCTGCAGGGACAGCGGCCTGGACCAGGTGCCTGGACCCCTGGGACCCCCAGCACAGGGCCCCACCCAGCAACAGGCCCACCCAGCAACAGGCCCACCCAGCACAGGGCCCCCACCCAGCACAGGGCCCCCACTCAGCACAAGACCCCACCCAGCAAAGGAACCCCCCACCCAGCACAAGACCCCCGCCCAGCACAGGACCCCTACCCCCTAAGTTACCCCCTCACCCCCACCCAGACCAGCACAGGGTCTCTACCCCAGTCCCCCAGCAGAGGGCCCCCTCTGGCTCCTGCCCCACCCTTCAAGTCCCCCACACTGCAGCGGGACCCCCACCCCACGGGCAGCTGAGCCTCCCCCCACCACCCATCCAGCACCCTTCACACGCCCCCCCACCCCACCCCAGTCCAGCAGGCAGGAACAGGCCCAGCTGACTGAGCTTTGGCCCCAGGGGCACAGGCACAGACCAGCACCCTGAGTCTCGGGCACCCTGAGCCAACCCTGGGCCCAGGCACTGCTGCCGGCTGACTGCACTGCCCACTGGCCCGCAGAGCCTGCCCCGCAACCTGCCGATCACCATCATCTCGCAGACCTTCGGGGACTCCAGCCCCCGCGCCAATGGGCAGGAGGCCGACGACTCCTCCACGTCCGAAGACTCACCCGAGGACAGCCGCTACTTCCTGGCCTACCAGCCGCACAAGCGCAGGATGAACCTCAAGGGCATCCAGGTGGGCGGGGCGGGGCGGGCTATTGCGTATGGGCGGGGCTGAGGCTTGGGATAGAGCTACTGGATGTGGGCGGAACTGGAACTGTGGGGCGTGTCTAATGGGTGTGGGCGGAGCTGTGGGAGCAGGACTCCTATGATATGGGCGGGGCTACTGTGCTGGGGGCGGGGTGGAGGCAGAGGCGTGGCTACAGGGGTAGGGCTACTTGGTTGTGGATGGGGGCTTGGGCGGAGCTACTGGGCCTAAGGGCATACTGAGATAAATGTATCGGGCCGCAATGGTGGATGGGGCTGGACGGGTGGGTGAAGGATGAATGCATATGTGGGTTGTTGGATTGGTGGGTGGATGAATGGATGGGGCGTCAATGATGGAGGACAGACTGGTGGTTGATGCTGGATAGATGGATGGATTGGTGAATACTGGGTGGATGGTGGATGGATGGTTGGATGGTTGATGGTGGATGGATGGATGGTGGATGGGTAGATGGATGGATGAATGGATGGGTGGTGGATGGGTAGATGGATGGATGGATGGTAGATGGATGGATGGATGGTTGGATGGGTGGATGATGGATGGATGATTGGATGGTGGATATGTGGATGGATGATTGGAAGGATGGGTGGGTGGATGGTGGATGGTAGATAGATGGATGGATGAGTGGACAGTGGGTGGTGGATGGGTGGACAAGTGGATGTGTAGATAGTGGATGGTGGATGATGGATGGATGAAAGTGGCCATCTTGCATGAGAAAGGCCCGCCCCTGGAGCCTGCCCGTCCTCTGCCCACCCCACTTTCACACCTGGAGCTGGAAGACCAGGATCAGTCATCAGGTCCCCGGGGCCCTTCCAGCCCGAGTCACCCACCTCATTCCCCTGAAGGCCCTGCCCCCTTGTGCCAGACTGTGCTGGGATCAGAGGCTCGCCAGGCCCTGCCCTTCTCTGGCCCAGGAGCCGCAGGACCTGGGTGTCCTGGACCTTGCTACACTGGTGATGAGGTGGCACGTCCCTAGCTGGGCTGACATTTCTGGGTCTCCCCCCTCACAGCTGAAGAGGGCCAGATCCCCCATCAGCCTGAAGCAGACAGATGACTTGCCCGGTAAGTGACCTCTCAGAACAGATGACCTCCAGGTGGTCAGTGTCCAGATGATGACTCTGCTTACTATCCTCAGGGAGGTGTCACCCTACCCATCCCTGAGGGTCTGCTGAGTAGGGGGCCAGCACCCCACCAGGTCCTCCCAGCTGTGGACACACCACAAGCCCCCTGAGACACAGTATCCAGATGAAATCCATGTCCTTTCTCCTGACCACACTCTGGGGCACAGCCAGGTCCACAGAGAAGCTTCTAGAGCTCAGCAGCTTCACGTGGTAGATGGTGGCTCTGGGCACTGAGAATGGAAGACAGGTGCAGGGCGCAGGTCCAGCTGTTGGACCTGGTCTGAGGAAGGGCCCCTGAGAATGGAGTGGAGGACCCAGGGACATGGGCATGGCCATTCTGAGCTGGACGGGCCCCAGGTCTGTGGGCTCCACCCTTCCCAGGGCAGGGACATCCCATCTGTGCTAGAGGTCAGGAGGCAGAGCAGGGAGAGGATGGAGCCCACCGCTGGGTCCCAACCCCCCCCCCCAAACTCCTGCAGCTGAGGAGAAAGACCAGCAGGGAATGTTGCCTGTGTCCTTGGGGACAGATGGCACTGACCGCGCCCTGAGGCCACCTGGGCCAGGACCTGGCTGGGACAGGGTCATGCTGGAAAACAGAGCTGGAGCCCACCCTGCTGGGAGGAGGTGCAGGCCCCCCACACCCAGCAGGAGAGCCCTGCCTGCAGCTCTCAGTTCTTTTCTCCCTATCCCGCTCCCCCACCCCTGCTCTGTCTACCTGTGCCCCCAATCCCCCAACCCCCACGAGGACAGCCAAGGGACAAGAGGAGGATGGCACAGATGGCAGCCCCAGCTCCTCCAGGTCCCTGCCCATCACCAACTCTTTCTCCAAGATGGTAAGCCTTGGGCCCCTCCCAGCTCAGAGCTGCCCCCCACATACCCTCACCCCTGCCCTGAGCTGGGCTGCAGGCAGGCCTGGAGCCCCCTCAGGATGCCTCCTTTCCCAACCCCATTCCTGCTTGGGACCTATCGCTTCTGGGAACGCTGCCAGAGCCCTGGAGGAGCGCAAGCCTGAGGCCAGGACCAGGACCTCCCCCCACCCAGGGTCCCCCATGCACTCCACCCCCCCCCCAGGCACAGAGCCTCGCAGGCCCAGCTGTCAGCTCCCATGTCTCCAAGCCCCGCAGAAGGCCTGGGATGGAGCCAAGAGCTGGGGGAGGGAGGCAGCTCCAAACCTGCTGGGGGGTTGTGGGGTGACGGGGGCCAGTGCTGTGAGCAGGAAGGACAGCTGCCGGCCTGCAGGGGCTCGGGGGCCAGGGGATGGGGAGGGGGTGGTTCCAGGGTCACCTCCAGCTGCTGTCCCTCTGAAGGGGATGCCCAGGCCCCAGCCCCACCCCCACAGAGGGAGGCCCAGGGCAGGTGCTCCAGCTCTGAGACCCCAGGGTGACCCGACTCACCCCACCCCCACATGTCTGCAGCTGCCCCCCCGGAGCCGTTCCAGCATCATGTCCATCACAGCCGAGCCCCCCGGGAATGACTCCATCGTCCGGCGCTGCAAGGAAGATGCCCCCCTCCGCAGGTGGGGAGCAGGGGTTGGGGTCCTAGGCCAGCTGAAGAAGCCAGCTGCTAGGTGGCAGGCCCTCTGTGCCTACGTCACAGGGAGTCAGGCTTCCCGTGTCTTCGGCAAGTAGACACACCTGGCAGGCCCCTGTGCCCATAGGGAGATGTCCATCACAAGGGAGATGTCTGGTGTTGGGGCCCTGGAGGAGGGGCATCCATGCAAGACAGGGTAGAAGCCAGGTACCCCTCTGGCACACGCAGTGCTGGGTACGGAACCCAGGGCCTCGGGCTGCACATCCTGTATCCACCAGCTCAGCTGCTTCCAAGCCCACCAATGGCAGTGTGTCCACCACCCGGGCCTGTGACCACCCCCTGGGCCCTGTGGCCACCTCTAGACCCTGAAGCTACCCCCTAGGCCCATGACCACCCACTGGGCCCCGTAGCAACCCCCTAGGCCCTGAAGTCAACCCTAGGCCCCTTGGCCACCCGCTAGGCCCCATGAACACCCCCTGGACCCTGTTACCTTTGCTGTAAATGCTTCACAGACCAGAGGGAGAAGCCCAAGCGGCCACAAGTTCCCTGAGCCCCGTGCACCATGCTGTCCCCATGATGTGTGGAAACTGGCTTATTATGAATAAAAGAGTGAGCAAGAGGGACCAGAGCCCTGCCCAGCTCTGGCTGGAGGTGCTGGGGATAGAGCCTGGGCCTGTGGCGGCTGAGACGTGCAGGGAGGCACTCCACCAGGCTGAGCCTCTCTGGGCCTGAACACACAACAGCCTGCAGACCTGTCCATCCTCCCTCCCAGAACTGAGGTTCCTAGGGCAGCAGGAACATTCCAGAAGCACCCCCCTTGTTACCCCTACACATGCACACACCATGTCTTACAGCACCCTGGAAGAAGATAATGATAGCAGCGGGTTTGATGCCTTGGACCTGGATGGTGGGTACCCCAGATTGGAGGTCCCTTGCCTGGCCTGCACCACTCAGTGGGCCACCTTGGGGGGCACACCCCCCAGCAGATGGGTAGACAGGAGGCCGGGGGGAGAGTACCCTCAGAGCAAGCTGTCCTGGGTTTGCGGGGTGCATGGGGTCCAGTACACCACACACACACACACACACACACACACACACACACACACACGCCCATGATGGCACTCCCAGCATCCCTGCCCCATGGCCATGATGACGCTTGTCAGAAATACCATGAACACCCCCAGGGGTCCCAGATCCAGGCTGGATGAGGGCACAGTGAGCTGAAGGCATGTGCTCAGGCCTGAGGGTGTGGCCTGGGGTGGGCCAGGGGCCACTCTCCCTCCTCCTCCCCCTCCCCCACAACCATCCTGGATGACTGAGTGGGAGAGTGAGGTGGCTCCCACGGGAAAGTGCAACCCCCCCCAGGACCCCAGGACAGCCATGGGGCAAGGAGCAAGGGGGCTGGACCGCAGCCCCCAGCAGCTGGTGTGAGGCCCAGATATTTCTATGCTGACAACCAGAGAGGAGACCAGGGGTCTCTATGCAGAGCAGGGGACTGGGGGCAGCCCAGCAAGAGTCCCAGGAGTGCCAGTGGGGGCCCCTCCCTAGCTCCCAGGCACCCCGTCCCCCTGCAGCCCAATCAGCCCTGCCCGCAGGGACCCTGATAGTTGACAAGGAGTGGCACTCCTGGCCCTCACTGGGGCCCTCAGCGAGGTTAGCACCTAGTGGGTGTTGACTGCAGGCTGAGAGGGTTCTGGAAGGGGCCCTGCCAAGGAGCTCTGCAGTGTGGTTTCCCCACCCACCCACCCAGGAGACCCCCCAGGGGTATCCACAGAGCCCGGGGCCCTGAGGCCCAGGCTGGGGCAGGGAGAGGGAGAGGGCTCGGTGGTCCAGACGCTGCCCCCACCCACTGGCTGAGCAGCCAGTCACTGAGACTCCCCTATGCCAAAAAGGGGATCTCCAGGGGTCTCAGAGCTTCCTCCCTGGGAGGCCCCATGCAGGGAGGGCAGGTGTGAGGGCTCTCCCTGCTGGGCCCCTGACCCCTGACCCCTGACCCCAGACGACAGCCACGAACACTGCTCCTTCGGGCCGCCATCCGTGCACTCGTCCTCGTCCTCCCACCAGTCCGAGGGCCTGGATGCCTACGACCTGGAGCAGGTCAACCTCATGTTCCGCAAGTTCTCACTGGAGAGGTACGGGGCGCCTGGGTCACACCCTGGAGACAGTCAGCACCCGGGGCCTCGAGGGCCACACAGAGGGACAGCATGTGAAGGCCCCGGCTGTGAGCCCCAGCCCCAGGTCGGGGCTGTGCAGATGAGCCGTGCTGTGGGGCCTCCCTTCTCTGTCTCACAGAGAATCAGCCTGGGGTGGGGGTCACGTATCTGGGACCTGGCACCAGGTAGGGGTGCTCTCCCTGTAAGGGGGAAACTGAGTCAGCCTGGTGTGGGGGTCAGGGGTCTGCATGCAGGAATGTGGGACACAAGACTCTGAGGTGCAAGGGTCAGGGTGAGTGGGTGCAGGGGCCAGGTGTGGGGTGCAGGGGTGTGGGTGCAGGACCCATGTGTGGTTCAGGGCTGTGGGTGCAATACCCAGGTGTGGGGTCAGGGCTGTGGGTGCAGGGCCCTGGTATGTGCAGAGGTGGGAGCCCCAGGTTAGGTGGGTGCTGGCTTGAGGCGGTAGGCGCACCCCAGAGCCCCTAACATTGGCCTGTCCCCCACAGGCCCTTCCGGCCGTCGGTGACATCGCTGGGACAGGCTCGGGGTGCAGGGCCAGTGCAGCAGGTCACGTTGAGTGGGGATGGCCTCCTCTCCCAGCTCTCCCTGGTGGGCGGCAACGCTCGTGGCACCTTCCTGCATACTGTCAGGCCCGGCTCCAACGCTGAGAGGGCTGGACTGCGTGAGGGCCTGCAGCTGCTGCTGGTGAGGGGACCCAGCCGCCCCTAGGGAGGGCAGGGCCTCGGGGGCCAGGGAGAGGCCAAGCTCATGGGATCTCCTCCAGCTAGAGGGCTGCGTGCAGGGGGAGCGGCAGAGCGTCCCCCTGGACTCGTGCACCAAGGAGGAGGTGCACTGGACCATCCAGAGGTGCAGCGGCCCTGTCACACTGCACTACAAGGCCAACCCAGAGGGTGAGGGCTGGGGCCACAGGGCGGGGGTGGGGGGGTAGGGGTTGGAGAACTGTCACAGGAGGTGGAAGGCAGACAAACACCAAGGTTGGTGCCAGTAGGAGGCTCTGAGCTTCCCAACAGCCAGAGCCAGGCGGAGGCCAAGTGGGTACAGGTGCCTGTCCAGCAGGGACTCAGCAGCCAGGGCCTCAAGCACTGTCCGCTGACCTCTGCCCCCACCCCAGGGTGCCCTCTGCCCCCACCCCAGGGTGCCCTTTGCCCCACCCCAGTGTGCCCACCGCCCCCACCCCAGGGTGCCAGCTGCCCTCTGCCCCCAGGCTACCGGAAGCTGCTGAAGGACATAGAGAGCGGTCTGATCACCTCGGGGGACTCCTTCTACATCCGGCTGAACCTGAACATCGCGGGCCAGCAGGACGCCTGCTCGCTGTCGCTGCGGTGCGACGACGTGGTGCACGTGCGCGACACCATGTACCAGGAGCGGCATGAGTGGCTGTGCGCCCGCGTTGACCCCTTCACTGACCATGACCTGGACTTGGGCACCATCCCCAGCTACAGCCGGTGAGGGGCGTGGCCGCGGTGGGTGTGGTTGGTGAGAAGCGTGATCGTTTGGTGGGTGTGGCTAGTGGGCAGGTTGATGGGGCGTGTTGTGTGTGGGCGTGGCTTCTGGGGATGTGGTTGCGAGTGGTGTGCCTCGTGGGGGCGTGACTGGTAAGGGGCGAGATAGCGGGATGGGTGTGGTTAGCGAGGGGCGTGGCTGTTAAGGGGAGTGGTTGCGGGTTGTGTGGTGATGTGGCTGGGTGTGGGTGTGGCTAGTGTCGGGCGTGGCGGGGGACGCGGGATGGGTATGGCTAGTGCGTGGCTGGCTAGTGGAGGGCGTGTTGAGTTTGGGGGCATGACCGGCTACGGGCTTGTTTGGGGGCGTGGTCGGTGAAGGGCCGGGTCGGACAGGCATGAACAGAGCTGCAGTGATGGGGGGACAGGGCAGGCATCACAAGTGAGAGGCCCAGGAAAACAGGGGCAGAAGTGGCCCCCAGCCGTCCCTAGAGCGTCTCCCGGGGCTACCCCTTCCCCTCAAAAAATTAGTGATTATTTTTTTTTAATTTATTGTTTATTTTCCCTGTTGTTTCCCTTATTTTTTATTGTTGTAGTTATTATTGCTATTGTTGTTGTCATCGTTGTTGGATAGGACAGAGAGAAATGGAGAGAGGAGGGGAAGACAGAGAGGGGGAGAGAAAGATAGACACCTGCAGACCTGCTTCACCGCCTGTGAAGTGACTCCCCTGCAGGTGGGGAGCCAGGGGCTCGAACCTGGATCTTTACAGCGTTCCTTGCGCTTCGCGCCATGTTCGCTTAACCCACTGCGCTACCGCCCTACTCCCAAAAAAATCAGTGATTATTATGAGAGAGGACAAACAGACCACCTCCCAGCCCAGCTCAGCTCTGGCACAGGCAGTGCGTGGGCGGGGGGGGGGGGGGGGCGGACCCCAGCCTTCTTCATGGTTGGCCAGCGACGGGAAGAGAGGAAAGAGAGAGAGGGGTAGACAACACAGAAGAAGAGGGAAAGAGAGGGGCCCAGGCAGTGGCGCACCTGGTTAAGCACACACATTACAGTGCACAAGGTCCCAGGTTCAAGCCCCTGGTCCCCACCTTCAGGGGGAAAGCTTCACGGGTAGTGAAGTACCTCTGCAGAGCCCCCTCACCTTGCCCCTGCCCCCCCCCCACCTGGGTGCAGACGGGAGCCTCACATACACCCTCCCAGCACCACAGGTGTGATGTGTGCTGAGCGGTGGGTTCCCTGGCTGGAAGCTTCCGGGGTACAGAGCCTCCCGGCAGCCCCCACCTGAGTCCTGTGTCCCCACCCTCAGTGGCGGCCGCCACAGTCCTCAGCAGTCTGTTCCTAGTCCCTTATGGTACAGCAGAACCGCCTCCGGCCTCATTTGCTGTGCCCCAAAGGACACAACACTGGCTCTTCCTGTTCAATGCAGGGTAGTGTTCTGTTTAATGCAGGGTAGTGTTCTGTTTAATGCAGGGTAGTATTCTGTGTTTTGTTTGGCTTTGTTTTTTTAAAGTTCTTATTTTTCTAATTTTTTAATTATCTTTATTTATTGGATAGAGACGGAGAGACATTGAGAGGGAAGGGGGAAATAGGGAGATAGACAGACACCTGCAGCCCCGCTTCATCACTCACAAAGCAGGTGGGGACCAAGGGCTTGAACCCGGGTCTTTGTGCATGGTAAGGTGTGCACATCAGCGGGTGTTCCACTGCCAGTCCCCTGTCCCATTTTTTATTTGTGTTAATTTTTAAGTCACAAGCTTGTCAGATAACAGGGTATCTAGTTCCACACCACACCCACCATCAGAGTTCTGTGCCCCCAGCCTCTCACCTCCCAAAGGGAATAGAGAAACACCGGAGTTCTCACAAAGTCTTAGAAATAGTTTGCTCACGATTGTTTGTTTCTTTTTGGCAAGTTCATGGGAATCAGATCTCTAGATTCCACAGATAAGTGAACCCACCTAGTTGTTCTTTCTTCTCTTTTCTTATTTCACCAAGCACCATCACCTCCAGTTCCATCCATTTTGCTTCCAAAGGACACAGTATCACCTTTTTTGATAGCAGAGTAATATTCCATGGAGTGTAGATACCATAGCTTCTCTAGCCAGTCATCTGTCTATCTGGCCCAGCTCTTGGTTCATTTTCTGTGAGAGAGAGAGAGAGCAAGGCATCACTGGGCCCCCAAAGCACCCTCCCACAGAGCCCCCCCATGTTACAGGGACGGAGCCCAGGGCCTCGGGCCTGCTATGCTCTGCCCGCTGGCCACCCAGCCCAGAGCTCTCCCCACATGGCTTTGCTCCCCCTCAGCCTCTGACACCCCCCCCCCCAGGGCCCAGCAGCTGCTCCTGGTCAAGCTGCAGCGTCTGATGCACCGGGGCAGCCGGGAGGAGGCCGACAGTGCCCACCATACCCTGCGGACGCTCCGGGTAGGCCGCCCCTCCAGCTCCTGGGGCCTTCAGGTGGCAGGTGGGAGACAAGGGTCTCCCTGGGATGCTGGGCTGTGAGGTTGAGGGGAGGCCGCACCTGGCCTGGCATGCTCTGATCCCATGACTCTAGCACAGAGGGGATTTGAGGCTACCTGGCTGGTGCTCAGCAGCCTCTTTGTGCTCCTGAGTCCTGTCCAGCCAGCTCTGACCGGACATACTGATTTCAGAACACACTGCAGCCCGAGGAGCCACCGGTGTCCACCAGCGACCCCCGGGTCAGCCCCCGCCTCTCAAGGGCTAGCTTCCTGTTCGGCCAGCTCCTCCAGGTAAGGTCTGCAGGCCGTCCAGACAGGCAGGCCAGTATGGCAGGTGGTCTCTGAGCATCCAGGAACCCAGGGAAGAGGGAGCCGATGGGTCCATGTGTGTATCTGAGCAGAGCCTCGGGTGTCCCCAGGGCCACCGCGAGCGTCTGCTGACCCGTCCCTGACCCATCCCATCCAAGACCCCAGGCAGCAATCACCGCACACAGCACGAGCCGGCCCCCCACTGACAAGGGGTGCCCAGGGGTGTGGGGGCACTATGCCGGGTGCCCGGGGCCAGGACAAGGTCAGGGAGAGCGAGTGGTGACACCCCAAGGGCAGCTGTGGCCACAACACTGCCCACCGAGAACCAGGCCCTGTGGGGAGACAGCACAGCGACCGCCCTGAGTTGTGTGTGGGGCCCAGCAGGCCAGGAGGCAGGGTGAACCCTGAGCACGATGGGGTCCTTCTCCAGGGCGCCCCCAGGAGGCTGGGGAGCCAGGAAGGGATGGGAAATCCCGCCCCACTGCCAGGCAGCAGCCTGAGGGAGGTCCTCAGGGACCTGCAGGGACCCCCAAGGTGGGGTTCGGGCGGGTGGGGGACTGACCGGCTGCGCCCCCAGTTTGTCAGCAGAGCCGAGAACAAGTACAAACGCATGAACAGCAGTGAGCGGGTGCGCATGGTGACCACGAGCCCGCGGGGTAGCCTGGCCCAGCAGGAAGGTACTGCCCTGGGGGGGGGGGGGGTCAGGCCCACAGGGGCCTGGGGGTTAGCAGGCAGCTGCTGCGGGCAGTGGTTAACGGGCCTCCCGAACATGTCGTCCCACCTAAAGCCCGGACGGCAGCACTAGCCAGAGGGGCCGTCCCCTGCGAGCAGTCCTTGACTGTATGGCCCCGGGACGCCGAGAACCTTCCAGACGGGCCATGCAGGTGTGCAGCAGCTGTCCCAAGCCGACCCCATGCTGTCCTTGCAGAGCCAGAGCCAGAGGGCGAGCCGGGCAGGAACCTGAGCCTGGTGCCCTACAGCCTGGTGCGTGCCGTGCACTGCACCCGCCGCCGGCCCGTGCTCTTCACACCCAGCCTGCTGGCCAAGGCGCTCGTGCAGAAGGTGCTCAACTCAGGTGGCGCCATGGAGTTCACCATGTGCAAGCCAGGTGGGCAGCAACGCCTGGGGCCCCTCCCCTCTCTCGGCCGAGTGACATTCCCTTGCCTGAGCAGCCCTTGCCCTGCTGATCTCCTTGTCTGGCTGTGGGCACAGGGGCTGCCCTGAATCTGGGTCCCGGTGCCCTGGCTGAGCTGAGCCTCCCCAGGACTGCTTCCAGGTGGTGGGTGGGTGGGTGGTGGACGGTGGATGGATGGCTGAATGGATGGTGAATGGTGAATGATGGATGGATGGATGGATGGGTGGATGGATGGCAGATGGATGGATGGTGGATAGATGGATGGTGGGTGATGGATGTTGGATGATGGGTGGATGGTTGGTGGGTGATGGATGGGTGGATGATGGGTGGATGGATGGTGGATGGATGGCTGAATGGATGGTGGATGGTGGATGGTGAATGATGGATGGATGGATGGATGGGTGGATGGATGGCAGATGGATGGATGGTGGATAGATGGATGGTGGGTGATGGATGTTGGATGATGGGTGGATGGTTGGTGGGTGATGGATGGGTGGATGATGGGTGGATGGATGGTGGATGGATGGCTGAATGGATGGTGGATGGTGAATGATGGATGGATGGATGGGTGGATGGATGGTGGATGGATGGATGGTGGATAGATGGATGGTGGGTGATGGATGTTGGATGATGGGTGGATGGATGGTGGGTGATGGATGGATACTGGACACTGGGTGCTGGGCAGAGTGTGGTTGTGAGTGGGGCACCTTCCTGAGCAGCCGTGTCCCCGAATCCCCAGCCGCTCTGTGGGCCCCAGGGTGGGGGCCTGCCCTGGGACCAGCTCTGCCCATGGTCTGGGGGTTGCGGCACTCAGGCCCGTGCCCACAGACGTGGTCACCCGCGAGGAATTCCTGCGGAGGCAGAAGACGGAGACCATCATCTGCTCACGGGAGAAGAACCCCAACACCTTCGAGTGCGTGGCGCCTGCCAACATCGAGGCCGTGGCCGCCAAGGTGGGGGGCGCCCCTTCCTGCCCTCTGCCTCTGCCCTATTGGGCAGCATGGACCCCACAGGAAGGCCCCCTGCAACATTCTGGGGTGACCCATGTGCAGAGGGGCCTGGGGCGGGGAGCAGGCCCCGCAGAGACCCCCCCACGACAGCAACCCTGCCCCATCCTGCACCTGTGACCACACCTGGGTGCTGGGATGGCCCTCCCCCACCCCCCGCCCCAGGTGCTGGCCCCCACCCGGGCACCTGACCCCCCTGCACCCCCAGAACAAGCACTGCCTGCTGGAGGCTGGCATTGGCTGCACGAGCCACCTGATCCAGGCGGGAATCTACCCCATTGTACTTTTCATCCGCGTGTCTGAGAAGAACATCAAGAGGTTCAGGTAGCTCCCCCTAAACCCCCGGTTCCCCCCGGGCCCCCAGATCTCCCCCAGCACCCCTGGGACCCCAGACCCTCAGGCCCCCAGCTCCCCTCCCTGGCTACCAAGACCCCTCTAGGGACCCCAGCTCCCCCCCCAGCTCCCCTCCTAGACTCCCAGCCCTACTCCCAGGCCCCTAGCGCCCCCCTCAGGGCCCCCCACCCCCCAGCTCCCCAGGTGGGAGGGGATCACCAGAACAATCCAGGGTCCACGAGGCCGGGATGGGGTGTGTGGGCCTGGAAGGATGGCGAGGTTCTGAGAAGGTGGAATGGCAGGTTCTGAAAGCCAGCCTGGCTCGTTCACTGTGGGGGCCTGCTGGGGTCTCAGGTGGGTCAGACTTGGCTTGGTGGAGAGGAAGTCGGGCTCACTGGGGTTCAGGGCCCCTGACATCCCCCAACACGCAGGGAGGGGGGTCTCCTCCTCCTCGGCCCCATCATCCCTGCGTGCACTCTGCCATCTTGGCCCCCAAAGCTGCAGGGACGGCACACCTGGTAGAGCACACACCTCACCAGGCGTGAGGCCCTGGGTTTGAGAATGGGCCTGGTGTCGTGGCTTCCCTCTGGCTGGGAACTAGAGGCCGGAGGGGTGGAGTATGGGCTGGGAGCGCGGGGCCCACCAGGGGCCCTTCAGGGGCCTGGGCAGTGTGGCCCCTCTCCCCTCCCCTGACTCTCGGGAACCTGTGGGTAGGTGGTCGGGTGGGCAGGTGAGCAAGTAGGTTGGTGAGTGAGTGGGTAAGTGGGCAGGTGGGTGGGTGAGTGGGCAAGTAGGCGGGTGGGTGAGTAGGTGAGTGGTTGGGTGGGTGACTGGGCAGGTGGGCGGGTGAGTGGGTGGGAAGATGGGTGAGTAGGTGAATGGGTGGCAGAGATAGGCAGAGAGTCAGGCCTGGCCGGACAGGGTCACCCCTCACCCTGTGCCACAGCCCTGCGCCCACACCCACATCCCCCACATCCCAACCCCACGCCCACACCACCTGCCCTGTGCCCATACTGTCTGGCCTGTCCTCGAGCTGACATCCCATGCCCACACCCTGTGCCTATGCCGTCCGCCCTGTGCCCACACCCACCCTGTGCCCCAGGAAGCTGCTGGCGCGTCCAGAGCCAGAAGAAGAGCTCTTACGGCTGTGCCGGCAGCGAGAGCGGGAGCTGGAGAAGCTACCCTGCCTGTACGCCACGGTGGAGGCAGACGCCTGGGGCAGCCTGGAGGAGCTGCCGCGCCTGCTGAAGGAACGCATCCTGGAGGAGCAGCGCCGCACCGTGTGGGTGGACGAGGGCCAGCTGTGAGCCGGCGCCACCGGGCCGGGATGGCACAGCCAGAGGAGGAGGCCGGGACGCTATCAAACGGCAGAGGCCGGTTCCCCTCGCACCCGCGGCCTTATCTTTACTGTCCAACCACCGGCGGCTTCTGGGCACCGCTGCCCTCAGCTCCCTGCCCTGGTGCCCACCTGATTTGCTGGGAGTCATTGCTGACAGTACCCGTTAGATGGATGGAGGGGCCTCTGGTCAGGATGAGATGGGAGGCTGCCTGTTTGCAGGTGGCTGGAAGGTCCCGTTCTTTTCCTGCCCAGAATACACATGTGATAGCTGGAGCTCTGGCAGCCATCTCAACCATCAAGGTGACCTTGGGGATGGAAGCTTTGCACCGAGGGCCAAAGAGCAGGAAGACAGAAGGAACCAGGGCAACTGGTGGCCCTGCGGAGCACAGGCCTGTCTGGCTCCCTTTCACATGGGCTGGAGCTCTGTTGTGGCCAGCTAGGCCTCAGCCTGAGTCCCCCAGACACCCTGGCTGTCCCCACAGGAGTGTGGAGAGGGGCAGTCCCTCTGCAGTGGGGCTCACCCTTCTCAGGTGACGGTCAAGGACTCTGGGCTCTTGTCCTGCCCAGGGGTTGCTTGGAGGATGTGTGCACAAGGAGGGCACCACCCCCAGGGCTTCCATCCACATCATGCTGCTGGCGACTGGCTAAGCTGCATGTCTGCAGAGCCAGGTGTCCTGCTCCGGGCACAGCTTGGGGTGGGGGCTACCGCACTAGCCCAGATACACCCGTGGGCACCTCCTGTGCCAGCTGCTGTGGACCGGGGTCCTGGATAGCCACACCTCCACAAGCTTTCTTCCCCCCACAAAGGCCTCCAGGGTTTGCAGCAGAAAAGGGGGGCTGGGGGCCGGGTGGATGACTGGGTGGCAGTGCACCTTCCTTTCCAGCACGAGGACCCAGGTTCAAGCCCCCACTCCCCACATGCAAGGGAGAGGCTTCAGGAGCTGTGAAGCAGGGCTTCAGGTGTCTGTCTATCTCTCCCTCCCCTCTCAGTTTCTGTCTATTCAATAATAAATATTTTTTAGTTATTATTGTTGTTGTTGGATAGGACAGCGAGAAATGGAATGAGGAGGGGAGAGAAAGATAGACACCTGCAGACCTGCTTCATCGCTTGTGGGGATCCCTACAGGTGGGGAGCCAGGAGCTCAAACCGGGATCCTTACTCCGGTCCTTGTGCTTTGCGCCACGTGCACTTTACCCACTGCGCTACTGCCTGACCCCCCCCCATAATATTTTTTAAAGAAAGGTATTATTAAAAAATAATAAAAACACAGAAAAGGGCAGAGAGTTCTCTGGGGGGGGAGAGGTGCAGGTGCAGAGACCGACCCAACCCAGGTGAGAGTAGCAGGGCACAGGGCCTGAGCCGGCGGTCACGCCAGGTGGCATCTCCCAGCCTGTCCAGGTGGGTTTGTTCTGCTACCAGGACAGTTGCTGGGCTCAGTGCCCTCATGACCGCTAGGCTCAGAGCAGACAGACAGACACTAAGGGAGGGGAGGGCAGGTGGGACCCCGGGCGGGCGCTCTGTTCTGTAGCCGCAGTTGCTCTAGGAGTCTGTAAGGGGAAGGGGGATGCAGCCTAAGGGGTGGGGGATGGAGCACCCATCCCCTGCTCACAGCTGCACTTAGGCTGGGTCAGCGGGAACCGGCTTTTCTGGGGCTTTTTCTCTCTCTCTTGCTCTTGTGCTGGCCATGCAGGCACGTGTGTGTGTGTGTGTGTGTGTGTGTGTGTGTGTGTGTGTGTGTGTGTGCTTGCACATGTGTGTGTGTGCGCGCGCGGCTGTGTGCACACACGTGTATTTGTGTGTCTGCGTGTAGTTTCTGCAGCTGGGTCTCTGGCGCCCTCTAGAGGAGGAAGGGCTCCCTGCAGCAGACCGTGTGCACACACTAGCAGGTCTGGGCATATGTGGGGAGCGTGTGTGCACAGGGGTCTGCACAGGAGGCCACCACAGACCACTGGGTGTCCCTATAGCCAGCCCCATGCTGCCATTTGCAGGGTGCAGGGGGCCCTGTGGACATCTGAGGGGCTGGCTTTCAGCTCTCCCCCCTCCCTCCCTCCCTCCAGGCCTCCTCCACCTAGGCCCAGGCACCCCCTGGAGCCCCCACTAGTCTCCCAGGAGATCCTCTGGACCCCCGAAGACCCCCTTTGGACCCTAAGAAGCCCCCTACCTCCCCAGAACCCTCAGGAGCCCCTTTGACACCCATGGGTCCCCCCTGTACCCCCAGGAGCTCCCCTTACACTCCAGAATCCCCCCAGGATCCCCCATAGCCCCCCAAGAACTCCCCTTGCACTCCTAGGAGTCTCCCTGGCCCCCCAGAGCCCCTTGCCCCCCAGAAGCACCCGCCCCCATCGCTGCAGCAGGAATAAAGGAGACTGCATTTTGTTAAGCCAGTGGGTAATCAATCATTCCCCAGCCCACAACAATGCAGGAGGGAGGGCGGCTGGTGGCAGCCATAACTCACCCCCACACACACATGCCCTGAAACTGCTGCTCCAGCACTTTCCCAGATTCACAGTGTTGGGCGGGGCGGCACAGCCAGGCCCAGGCCACACCCCTCTGCTCCCCCCCCCACTCGGTCCTGCCCCACCCAGACCACTCGCAGCAGCCCCACGGGCCCTAGCGCCACCTCTGTACCCCCAGACCAGCACAGTGGGCATCAGTGCCTTGGTCAACCAGGAGTCTAGAAGGCTCCACGTGCACCTGCATCCAGGGGCCGATGTATGAGCAGGTTGGGTGTGGCTGCACAGAGCCCCTCCCACGATGCTTCCAAGCCCTCCCGCCGGGCCCTCCCGCAGGACTGGGCCCCATCTTTGGGGACCGGGACACACCTGGCCCAGGGGCTGCAGAGCTGAGGGGCCCCAGGGGCTGCAGAGCTGAGGGGCCCCAGGGGCTGCAGAGCTGAGGGTCCCCGGGCAGGCAGCGCAGAGGAGAGTCAGGCAGGGGCAGGGCTGGGCAGAGTGGCCCACGACCCTCCTGGGGTTCTGCTTGGGGGGGCTTGGTCGGGAGGAGGGTGCATGTGTGGACCTGGCTGTGGGAGCCTCCAACTGATCTCTGCCTCCATCACCTCCACCATCTCCAGTACCTCCTCCATCATTTCCATCACCTCCTCAATCACCTCCTCCATCATCTCTGCCTCCATCACCTCCCCCTCCATCTCCATCACCATCTCTGCCCCATCATCATCTCCGTCTCCATCACTACCATCATCTCTGCCACCATCACCTCTAATTCCACCATCTCAGTTTCCATCACGTCCACCAACTCCATCACCTCCTCCATCATCTCCACCTCTCTCACTTCTGCCTCCACCCGTCGCTTGCCTGCCCTGCCCTGCCCTGCCCTGTGGGGGGAGGGAGCCCCAGCCCTCACAGAAGAAGAGCACCCATGAAAAAGGCCGCCCACTGGGGTGGAGGGGTGTCTCCCTCCTGCAGATGAGGAGGCGGGTGCTGAGCCGGAGCCATGGCGAGTGGTGCTAGGCCGTGGTGGCCGCAAAGAGAGAGCCCCAGGCTCAGAGGCCGAGGACAGCAGACCAGGTCCCTGGATGGAGAGCCCTGCAGGTGGACGTTTCTGATCATCAGGAGCCCAGAAACTCCCCACACCTGAGTGAGGCCTGCTCCCCACAGCAGGGGCCCAGCCCTTCCTTCCCAGGCAGGGAAGCTTCCAGAACACAGCGAGACAGGAGGGGCAGGCTGTCACCTGGGGAGGGGCCACGTCTCGGGCTCAAGTGGCATCCTGCAGGTGCATCCTGAGTCTCAGGCGAGGACACACACACCCCTCCTGGCTGCACCCCCAGCTCTGTTGTGTGATACTGGCGCCACCTGGTGGTTGAGAGAGGAACTTCAGGTGTTGGTGTCCAGGATGGCAGGGACACCCTGGCCTGGTCCCCTCCCCCACGCACCTGTCAGCCATATGAGCTGCCTGCCACTCGCTCACACCTGCCGTGTGCCTGGGGCTGCAGGACTGAGCCCCAGCAGCCGGGGATCCCCACATGGAATAGGGCCAGCCAGGCAAGTGGCCTTCAGGCCCCCAGTCCTATGTGTGAGTGCAGGTGATGTCTGGCCTGAGGTGACAAGGCCTGGGGACCAGGACTCCTCACAGAACCTCACCTCCCCAACTCTCAGAGCCTCAGAGCCAACCAGGCCCCACCCTGCACCCATCCCCCCACCCCCGGGACAGCACCCGCAGATGGAGCCCCACTCACCCAGGCGGCAGGGTTGCTGTAAAAGCACCGAAGGGGGAGCACCCCCCGGGAGGGGTCAGGCCAGGAGCCAAAGCCCTCCTGTCCTCCCAGCCCCTGACCCTGAGTGTCTTCCAGAGCCACTGTCCTGAGCAGAGCAGGGGACTCCAGGGAGCTGCTGCTGAAGAGAGACAGATGGTCAGGGGTCACATTGGAGAAGTGCCTTCCATCATCCAAATGAGGGGGAAGAGGGGAAAGGAGAGATGGGAAGAGGGGAGATATGGTGAGAGAGGAAAGACGGGGAGAGGGAAGAGAGAGGGAGAGGGGAGAGAAGGGGAGAGATGCTGAGAGAGGAGGGAAAGACAGGGACGGGGAGAGACAGGGAGGGGAGAGGCGAGGAGAGGGAAGAGGTGGTGAGAGAGGAGAGATGAGGAGAGGGAAGATGGAGGGGGAGATTGGGAAGAGACAGAAGGAGCCAGGGAAGGAAAGGGAGAAGGCGGCAGAGAGTGAGGAAGAGAGAGCAGAGAAGAGGAGACCCAACAGCTTCACCCTACCACTCATGAAGCCGCCCCTCTGCCTGTTACCCCATGTGGTGGGGGATTGAACCCGGGTCCTCAGGCCTGATGAGCATGTACTCTACAGCTGAGCCCTGAAACAGGGTCCATGCAGACCCGAGAGAGCAGGGGACAGGTGTCCCCTCAGGCCACGGGCAGCAGGGCGGCCAGCACCGACCCACCCAGGCCTTGGGCTGGTGGCAGAGGATGAGGGCACGGGCTGGGATGGCGCCGTGGCCACGGGTGTCCACTCTGGTGGGGCTGGTCCCTCAGACCCCAGCAGTGCCCCCCCCCACCCTGCTGGGACGGCTGTGTGAGGGGAGAAAGGACCCGGCCACAGCCTGGGCTGGAGAATGGAAGGGTTATCCAGAATGACTTACTGGTAGAGTTGAGATAAAAACTGAACTGAGAGGAGTTGGGCAGTAGCACAGCAGGTTAGGTGCACATGGTGCAAAGCACAAGGACCGGCATAAGGATCCTGGTTCGAGCCCCTGGCTCCCCACCTGCAGGAGAGTCGCTTCACAGGAGGTGAAGCAGGTCTGCAGGTGTCTGTCTTTCTCTTCCCTTTCTGTCTTCTCCTCCTCTCTCCATTTCTCTCTGTCCAACAATGACGACATCAATAAAAACAGCAATAATAACTACAACAACAATGAAAAGCAACAAGGGCAACAAAAGGGAAAATAAATAAATATTTTTTTAAAATTTTAAAAAACTGAACCGAGGGGGGGCCAGGCAGTAGTGCAGCAGGTTAAGCACAAACAGCGCAAAGCACAAGGACCGGCATAAGGATCCAGGTTCAAGCCCCCGGCTCCTCACCTGCAGGGGGGTCGCTTCACAAGCGGTGAAGCACGTCTGCAGGTGTCAGGCTTTCTCTCCCCCTCTCTGTCTTCCCCTCCTCTCTCGATTTCTCTCTGTCCTAGTCAACAACAACTTCAATGACAAGAATAACAATAATAACAACAAGAACAACAAAAATAGGAAAAGATGGCCACCAGGAGCAGTGGATTTGTTGTGCAGGCACTGAACCCCAGTCATAATGCTGGAGGCAAAAAAAAAAAAAACTGAGCTGATAGGGCTGGGGAGACAGCATCATAATTCTGCAAAGAGACTCTCCTGCCTGAGGCTCTGAGGTCCCAGGTTCAACCCCCAGCACCACCAGAGCTGAGCAGGGCTCTGGGAAAAAAATAATAATGACAGCAACAACTAATAATATGATGATGATGATGATGAAGGTGGCAGAGGAGATAGCACAAGAAGTCTGCAAGACTGTCCTGCCTGAGACTCTTGAGGTCCCAGGTTCTACCCCCAACACCACCGTCAGCCACAGCTGAGCAGGGCTCTGGGGGAAAGACAACTCAAGCACACCAGAGCTGAGCTGGCAGGCAGCAGGTGCAGTCACATCCCAAGATCTTCCAGCTGTTGAGAGGAGGATGACGCCTAACTCTGATGTACAGCTGAGGCTGGGGGCGAGAAAGCTGGGGCTTGTGGCAGCAGCCTGTGCAGGTGCCTGGACTCTCCGTGGGAGGTCAAACCCCGGAGCAGTGGGGTCCCTGTGCTCCAGGCAGAGCCGGGTGACTTCTCAGACCCCTGGTACCCAGAGCTGCTTGGGGGGGCCGCCAGCACAGGTGCACAGGGAAGGGCCCACAGGCGCACTCAGGCTGCGGGCTGACCTCCCACATAGGAATCTAGCAAAGATGACAGGCTTTATCAATTAATTATTTTGGTCACTGGGCGTCACTACTCCAGGCTGACTTTTTCAGACAGGCAGTCAGACAGACAAAGGGGCTCTTCATGGATCCAAGACACCCCAAGTGTGGTGGGTGCAGGCTCAGATCCGGAACACATGCATGGCTAAGCCAGTCCACCGCCCCGGTGAACTATTTTACCTCCTCAAAAGAGCTTCTTTGGCAGCTGGGCGGTGGTGCACCCTGTTGAGTGCACATAGCACTCTGTAGAAGGACCCGGGTTCAAGTCCCCCACTCCCCACCTGCAGGGGGACATTTCACAAGCGGCAAAATAGGTCTGCAGGTGTCTCTCTGTCTCTCTCCCTCCTCTCTCAATTTATCTCTGTCCTATCCAATAAAATGGGAAAGATGGCCTCCAGAAACAGCACATTCGTAGCGCCGGCACTCAGCCCCAGCGATGACCCTGGTGACAATAAAAAAAATTAATTAAAATGGGAGTCAGGCAGTAGCGCAGCAGGTTAAGAGCAGGTGGCACAAAGTGCAAAGACCAGCTTAAGGATCCTGGTTCAAGTCCCTGGCTCCCCACCTGCAGGGGAGTCGCTTCACAGGTGGTGAAGCAGGTCTGCAGGTGTCTGTCTTTCTCTCCCCCTCTCTGTCTTCCCCTCCTCTCTCCATTTCTCTCTGTCCTATCTAACAACAATGACATCAATAACAACAATAATAATTGTAAAACAATGAAAAACAAGGGCAACAAAAGGGAAAATAAATAAATACAAAAATTTTTAAAAATAAAATTAAAAATTCTTTTCTTGGGGGTCGGGTGGTAGTGCAGCAGGTTAAGCACACACGCTACAAAGCACAAGGACCGGCATAAGGATCCTGATTCGAGCCCCCGGCTGCCCACCTACAAGGGGTGTCACTGCACAAGTGGTGAAGCAGGTCTGCAGATGTTTGTCTTTCTCTCCCCCTCTCTGTCTTCCCCTTCTCTCTCTATTTCTCTCTGTCTTATCCAACAACAATAATAATAACCACAACAATGATAAAACAACAAGGGTAACAAAAAGGAAAAAAATGGCCTCCAGGAGCAGTGGATTCAGAGTGCAGGCACTGAGCCCCAGCTATAACCCTGGAGGCAAAAAAAAAAAAAATCTTTTGGCTTCTTTATGTTAAATAAAATCCACCATTGGTAAAGTCTGTTGGCTAGGTCCATGATCCTAATCTCCCTTTTTTTAAATTATTATCTTTATTTATTTATTGGATAGAGACAGCCAGAAATCAAGAGGGAAGGGTGGAATAGAGAGGAAGAGAGACAGAGAGACACCTGCAGCCCTGCTTCACCACTCGTGTAGATTTCCTCCTGCAGGTGGGGACCGGGGACTCAAACCCAGGTCCTTGTGCATTGTGACATATGCGCTCAATGTGGTGCACCACCACTGGCCCCTCCTAGTCTCCTTTCCTTTCACTGCTTGACCGACTTCACACCTCCAGCGTGGCTCTGTTCCTAGGTGACCTTGTCATTCCTGTTTCTTCTTTTCTTTCCTTTCTTTGGTAGAACAGAGAGAAGTTGGGGGAGGGGCAGGAGATCTAGACAACCACAGCCCTGCTTCACCGCTGACAAACCTTCCCCCTGTAGGTAGAGAGAGGGGGCGTGAACCTGGGTCCTCAAGCACGGTGAGCTGTGCCCTCTACCAGGAGCACCGCCACCCAGGCCCGTATTCTGTGGACTTCTCCACACTTGAGCTGCTTCTTCAGCCTCCTCCCTCCCCAGAAGCCTTCAGTGCCTGCCTAGCTATTCATTGAACTGCATGAAGTCACAAGTTTTTGAAAAATGTTATTTCCTAGCAAGGAGCAAAGAGCACTATTCTCCCATCTCCCAGCTGTGTCCTGTGTGGTGTGGCATCAAACCCAGGCCTTCTGGAGGCCAAGAATAAGCCAAAGCCAGCTGCCCCTGGCCTGGGTCATTTCTCCATGGATCTGTCGCTCAGTAGCCGTGGAGTTCAGGGGTCCAGCCGACCTGGACCTCGACCTGGAGTCCCTGCCGTCTGCTGCTCTCTATTTTGGTCACCTGGTGAAGGAGGGTTTGGCCAAGATGCTTTTTAAGACCCATAAAGTTGGGTGGGGGGAGACAGCACAGTGGTTCTGCAAAAGACTCCCCTGCCTGAGGCTCCAGAGTCCCAGGTTCAATCCCCAGCACCACCATCAGCCAGAGCTCAGCAGGGTTCTGGGGAAAATAATAATAACAATAAATAATAATAATAATAATACTGGGGAGATAACACAGGGGGTCTGCAAACAAACTCTCCTGCCTGAGGCTCCAGAGTCCCATGTTCAGTCCCCAGCACCACCATCAGCCAGAGCTCAGTAGGGCTCTGGGCAAAATAAATAAATAAATACATACATACATACATAATAAATAATGGGGCTGGGGAGACAGCACAGTGAGTGTGCAAAAAGACCCTTCTGCCTGAGGCTTCAGAGTGCCAGGTTCAACCCCCAGCTTCTCCATCAGCCAGAGCTGAGCAAGGCTCTGGTTTAAAATAATACATCATCATAATAATAATTTAATAAAATGTCTCCTAAGACCTGGGAGACTAATTAAATAGGAGGCTCTCCAAAGCTGTGAAAGGCCACAGAAATATGGCAAGCAGTAGATCTGCTTAGGATGGGTGGTCACAACTGAGTGGATAGCCCATCACTCTGTCTCTTTGGCCCCAGCCCCATCTGCTTGTCCTGCCCCGCCGTCCCACATGGAGAGCCTCAGGTCCCTCCCCTGGGACCATGTGTCTGTCTGTCTGCAGTGGGCTCTGCAGTGTGGTTCTGCCCGGCCAGCAGCTCCCCCAGAGGGTGGACTCCTGGGTGCCAGGAGGGCAAAACCTGCAAGCTAAGCACAGGGCCCTTGGGCACTGGCTTTGCAGGAATCCCCATTCCCAGTTAATACAGCTATGGCTGTGCTGACCCAGTGGCATGGAGAGAAAGAAGCAGAGATGGGGAAAATGCGGGGGGCAGGGGGGCGGGTGGTGGCACACCTGGTTAAGCATCACAGTGCTCAAGGACCCGGGTTCAAGTCCTTGGTACCTACCTGCAGGGGGCAAGCTTCATGAGTGGTGAAGCAGGGCTGCAGGTGTCTCTCTCTCTCTCCCTATCTCCCCATTTCCTCTCGATTTCTACTGTCTCTATGCAATAAATAAAGATAATAAAATTTAAAAAAAAAAAGAGAGACTGTCATGCCTGAGTCTCCAAAGTCCCAAGTTCAATTCCCTGCACCACCACTAGCCAGAGCTAAGTATTTCTCTGGTTAAAAAAATAAGTAAATAAATAAGCAATTTTTTTTTTAAGTGTGTGTCCAGGAGGTGGCACGGAGATGAAGCATTGGACTCTCAAGCATGAGGTCCCGAGTTCAATCCTTGGCAACACATGTACCAGAGTGATGTCTGATTCTCTCTCTCTCTTCCTATCTTTCTAATAAATAAATAAAATCTGGGCCGGGTGGTGGCACACCTGGTTGAGTGTACATATTACAGTGCACAAGAACCCGGGTTCGAGCCCCTGGTCCCCACCTACAGGGGAAAAGCTTTGCAAGTGGTGAAGCAGGGATGCTGGTGTCTCTCTGTCTCTCTCCCTCTCTATCTCCCCCTTCCTTCTCGATTTCTGGCTGTCTCTATCCAATAAATAGATTTTTTTAAATTAGAAAATAAAACAAATTGGCTGGGGAGACAGCATAATGGTTATTCAAAAGGCCTTTCAAGCCTGAGGCGCTAAGGTCCCAGATTCAATCCCCAGCCCCACCATAAGCCGAAACTGAGCAGTGTTCTGGTCTCTTTTTCACTACCTTTCCCTCTGTATCTACTCTTTCTCATTAAAATTAACTAAATAAAATATTTTTTAAAAAAATAAAATAAAATCTTAAAAAGAAAAGTGCTGGGAGGCTGTCCACCGAGGAACAGTCCGCTGTCTTTGCGGGGACAGCCCGGGTCCAGCACACACGACCGACCGCCTCCCAGGTGGGCCCTAGCCGCGCTCCAGCAGGCCGCGTCCTGTACACCTGGCATTTCTGGTCCCGCCCAGGCCGGCGTTAGCGCCAATCCGCAGCCGGATCGGCGTGACGGGCGTGAGCGCTAAGCCAATGGCGCTGGAGATGGCGGGAGACGCCCCTCCTCCGGCCCTGCCCCGCCTCCCTTTCATTCCGCACGAAGGCTACGCCCTCTCCCGAACGACCAATGAGCGGCGCCGCCAGCCCGCAGAGCCCGCCCCCCGGGAGCGCCGCAGACCAACGGGCGGCCGCCGGCGGGCAGGCGGGCCAATGGGCGTGCGGGGCGGGGCGGCGCGGCCGGGGCGGGGCGGGGCGGGGCGGGGCCGCCGGGGCGGCCGGGGCGGCGGCGGAGGCAGGAGGCCGCGGGCCGCGCTGGCCGCGTCCGGCCGCCTGGTCCATGGCCTGAGCGCCATGGCCGCGGTGGTGCGCTCGCTGAGCCGCTGCCTGCTGCCGGCCGAGACCCGGGACCCCGAGCGGGAGGCGCGGCGGCGCAGCAGAGCCATCGATGCGGGGCTGGCCCGGGAGCGGCGCGCCGGCCGCCGGCTGGTCCGCATCCTGCTGCTGGGCGCGGGCGAGAGCGGCAAGTCCACCTTCCTCAAGCAGATGCGCATCATCCACGGCCGCGAGTTCGACCACAAGGCGCTGCTCGAGTTCCGCGACACTATCTTCGACAACATCCTCAAGGTGCGCGGGGCTCACCTGGCCAGGTGGGCGGGGGGCAGGTGCGTCGGCGGGGCAGAGCGCGCGCCGAGAGTTTGCGGGGAGCCCCCGGCTCTCCCCCAGGTGCACCCCGTGGCCTCAGGTCCTGTCCCAGGTGCACCCCAGAGCCTCCCCCAGGTGCACCCCTGGACCTCGGGTCCTCCCCCAAGGACCCCTCCCACCCGAGACTCCCAGGTGCACCTGGCACCTCCATATCCCCCTTCACACACCTGCCAGGGGACCCCCAGCTGCACCCAGGTACCCCCAGATCCACCTTCAGACACCCCCTCTGTGTAATCGGCACCTCTGGGTCCTCTCCCAGGGGACCCCCAGCTGCACCTGGCACCTCCAGACCCTATCCCAGGGACCCCAATGTAGCTCACAGGTGCCGCCCCAGAGTCCTTTCAGATGCCTCTAGGTAACCCCAGATGCCCCCAGGTACCCCGCAGATATCCCCAGGGTACTTCCTCAGGAGCCCCCCCAAAGCACCCCCCAGAGACTCCACCAGGTTCCCCCATGCCCCCAGGTGTCTCCCCTGGCCTTTCAAGGCTCCACTTCCTGGGAGGAGGGTCAAGCCAGTGGGTCTGGGGGCAGAGGGAAGGCCCCTGGAGCACCTGTGTGCCCCTGCACCTTGGGCCCCAGGGGGCGTCCAGGCTCGGCCCCCCCCCCCCCCCCCCCGTGAGTCCAGAGGTGCCAGGGGCTGTGGAGGGAGCCCCAACAGCCTCCAACATGTGCAGACTGGAGGACGGACAGGACTGGGTGCTCCCCTGCCACCCCCTCACTCAGGCCCAGGGCGGGCCCCTGCCCGCCCGCCCCTAGGCAAACCCCAGACTTGGGAAACATCAGCCCGCATCTCTGAAATCATTCAAATAATAATAATGATGGTCACGACGTTGCTCGTGGTCACCTGGGTGGTGGGGGGTGGGGCAGGCTGCCCCCACAGCCCACAGCCATCGTCCTCGTCCCAAATGCTCCTTTCCTGCGGCAATTCCGACCAGTTCTTCAGCCCCTGCCCCCCCCCAGCTTGTGGCAACTACAGGTGTGACCCCCAGTACTGGATTGGTGTTTGGGGATGGGCGCTGAGCCGCCCTGCCCTCCGCCTATCTCTCCCAGCCCTTGGCCTGTGCCAGGGCTTGAACCTCAGACCCTGCACCCGGGGGGCCTCCCTCCTCCCCAACAGTTCCCTTAACAGAAGCGGCTTTTCTTAGGCGTCATCAGGGGGAGCAAGTGATTTGAATGATAAACACATCTCCCCACCTCTCCCCACCATGAGTCAGCCACCATGAGTTGGCTGCTGACTTAACTTGAAAGGCAGAGGCCAGGTGCCGAGGTGCCAGGACCCAGCGGCCACCCGTCAGGGCCTGTGCCCTCCCCTCTCCGTCCCCAGTCCCTGGCCTGGATCTATTTCTGTGGCTTCACCGGCCGCCCCGACAGGCAGATAGAAAAGCGGCAGAGAGACTTGGCCAAACCCCAGTGTTCCTCTCCACGCCGGAGGCCGAGGCCGAGAAAACATTCAGACCCAGAGCCTGGAGCCTCGGCCCTTGTCTGCCGCTCGGCCGTTCACTCCAGGCTCTGTTTCGCCAGTGGCTTTTTGTGTCTTTCTTTTCTTTAGTTTTGTTTTATTTTGCTTTTTTTGTTTTTTGCCTTTTTTAACTAGCTGTAACTCCACGGCTCCACAGTCAACTCACCGTGCATGTCATAAGCATTTCTGTGACAAGCTGGAGAGAGAGAACTGGGTTTAAAAGGAAAACAAAACAGCCCCCCCCCATGCTCGTCTGGCCAGAGCTGTGGGGAGGACGGTGCTGAGTGTACGGTGTAGACGGCTCTCTGGAGAGTACCTGCTGCCTCAGGCGACCGTCCAGCCAGGGGGCTGCTGCTGGGGGCCCGGTGGGTGGCTCAGAGTGTCAGCACATAGGACTTGTAGGCCACACACCCATGTTTCACCCTCAGCAGAGCAGCACTCTGGTCTTTCTCTGTCTCTCTGTCAGAAATAAAATAAAAAGTAAATCAAGTCTACCAGCTAGGACATGGCACCGCCAGGAAAGCCTGGCTTTCCGTGTTGTTTTTGTGTCTTCACTGGGGGTCATTGCAGAGGCCCCAGCACCCTCTCCCCAACCGCCCCACCCCTCACTGCTGTCTGGGGAGGCAGCAGGCCTCAGGACACCCTGCTGTAACCACTGACACCCCTGCCCCTTCCCCGAAGTGACTCATCGAGCCCCCACCACCACCACCCCAATTTTGTGACTCCTGGAGATTTGTAAAGCCCCCCCTTCCATGGGACCTCTGGGTGCTGCTTGGCGGGCAGTCTGAGGTCAGCCAGCAGGTGGGGGGCACCCAGAGTGCCGGTGTCTGCCCGCGGTGACTGTGTGGGGGTGGGGGGCTCTGGGCTTGGCACTCGAGAGTCAGGCTTCCCTGGTGCTTGTTCAGTCCCCTAAGCTCCCGCCCTGTCCCCACCCGCCAAGGGCCTGAGCCTGACCCTGGCTGCCATCCCATGGGTGATGTGAAGTCTCAGCCCCGCTGGAACCTGCCTCTCCTGCAGGTGGACGGCTCTGGGCATCTTCCTCAAAATTCATTACTGGGGGCCGGGTGGTGGCGCGCCTGGTTTCCCACACATATTACAGTGTGTAAGGAGCGGGATTTGAGTCCCGGTCCCCACCTGCAGGGGGAAAGTTTTGCAAGTGGTGACACAGGGCTGCAGGTGTCTCTGTTTATCTATCTGCCCCTCCCCTCTTGATCTCTAGCTATCTCTATCCAAAAAATAAAAATAATTTTTTTAAAAAATGGGGTCAGGTGGTAGCGCAGCGGGTTAAGTGCACATGGCACAAAGCACAAGGACCGGTGTAAGGATCCCAGTTTGAGCCCCCGGCTCCCCACCTGCAGGGGAGTTGCTTCACAGGCGGTGAAGCAGGTCTGCAGGTGTCTGTCTTTCTCTCCTCCTCTCTGTCTTCACCTCCTCTCTCCATTTCTCTCTGTCCTAACAATGACCAATGACGACATCAGTAACAACAATAGTAACTACAACAGTGATCTGGGAGGTGGCTCAATAGATAAAGCACTGAACTCTCAAGCAAGAGGTCCCGAATTCAACCCCCAGAAGCACATGTACCGGTGTGATGTCTGGTTCTTTTTCTCTCTCCTATCATTCTCATTAATAAATAAATAAAATATTAAAATAATAGTAACTACAACAACAATAAAAAAACAAGGGCAACAAAAGGGAAAAATAAATATTTTTTTAAACTTTTTTCTTATTTTTATTTACTGTTTGTTTTTAATTTTTTTTTTTTTGCCACCAGGGTTATTGCTGGGGCTCAGTGCCTGCACTACGAATCCACTGCTCCTGGAGGCCATTTTTTCCCATTTTGTTGCCCTTGTTGTCATTATTATTGTTGTTACTGCTGTCGTTGTTGTTGGATAGGACAGAAAGAAATGGAGAGAGGAGGGAAAGACGGAGAAGGGGAGAGAAAGATAGACACCTGCAGACCTGCTTCACCACCTGTGAAGCGACTCCCCTGCAGGTGGGGAGCCGGGGGCTTGAACCGGGATCCTTCCGCTGGTCCCTGCGCTTTGCGCCACCTGCACTTAACCCGCTGCGCCACCGCCCGGCCCTCAGAAAGAAAAAACAAAACCTTGTTGTTATTGATGAGAGGCGGAGAAGCAGAGCATCATTCTGACACGGGCTGGAACTCAGGACCTCCTGCTTTTTTTTGGTTTGTTCCTTTATGGGATTAATGGTTAAGGCACAGGGTGGACACTGTCTTGGCCACTCACCTGCCCTTGAGTGGGAGGCCACTCAGCTGGGTTGCTAACAGGTCTGGGGACCTCAAGCTCTTTTTCTTTCTTTTCTGTTTGCCTCCAGGGTTGTCTCTGGGGCTCGGTGTCGACACTACAGATCCACTGCTCCTGGCAGCTAATTTTTTTCTGTTTTATTGGACAGGACAGAGAGAAATTGAGAAAGGAGGGAGACAGAGAGACACCTGCAGCCCTGCTTCACCACTCATGAAGCTACCCCCCCAGGTGGGGACAAGGGGCTTGAACCCGGGTGACTTTGGGCTTTTTCACATAAATTCTACTTTTTCCCCTTCCTTTTCCCCTCCCCTCTCCTAGAGCCCTGCTTAGTTCCAGCTGGTGGTGCTGTGGGGATGGTGCCTGGGACCTTTGGTCTGTCTATGTTAGCCTCCATGCACACTTGAGAAGAGGCTTCTCTAGGCCCGGCAAGACAGCTCACAGGGTTGTGCATCTGCCCCGCCCTGCTCAGGACCCGGGTTCAAACCTGACCCCCAGCACGCAGGAGGGAGCCGGCGTGCTGCTATGTCTCTGCCCCTCTGTCTGTCTGAAAATCCTGGCCTGGGGTGGTGCAACCCAGGTGTCAGCCCCCGGAGGAAGCCAGTGGGACCTCTCATCCTGGGTGGGCCGAGCATCATCTGGGGGTCTGCTCTCAGCAGCAGGCTTCACTGCAGCCACAGTGACCCCCACCCGCTGCTGCTTCCAGTTTCCACTTGCTGTCTGTCTGTGCTGGACACACAGTCAGTGGGTCAGAGCCGCCTGTGGACTCACAATGACTGCAAGGAGTGAGGCCCATTTCCTCTTGCCCAGTGACTACAGCAGTCCCTCCTTCCCTTCTACCTCCATCCCTCCTTCCCTCCTCCCTCCAGCCCTCCTCCCTCCAGCCCTCCTCCCTCCAGCCCTCCTCCCACCACCCCTTTTCCCACAATCCCTCCTTCCCTCAATCCTCCATCCCTCCATCTATCCTCCCTCCACCCCTCCTCCTTCTATCCCTCCTCCCCTCCTCCCACCACCCTTCCTCCCCTCCTCCTTTCATCTCTCCTCCCCTCCTCCCCTCCATCCCTCCTTCCTGAAGTGGCGGCGAGATGACTCCAGTCTGAATAGCAGCGCAGCCAGATGTCATGTCTGCTTTCCTGATAATGGTGTCACTGGCCTTTCTCTATGATTTCTCTCCTGCTCTTTTGTCTTTTCCTCCCTCCCTCCCTCCCTCCTTCCCCTTTGTCTTCTCTTTCCTGCTTCCTCCCTCCTGCTGCTCTGGGCTCAGGGCGCCCTGTCCCTAGTCTGTCTGGGTGCAGACTGGTTATTTGTGTGAGGAACCCCTCTAGTGCCCCCCAGAGAACGGAGACACTGGGAGAGGATGAGGAGGAAGGGAGACACCCACAGACCTGCCGCACAGTGTGGCGCTTCCCCCCCGGCAGGTGGGGCGGACTCTGGAACCCGGGGCCTCGTGCCTGATGTGATGTGTGTGCTCAGCCAGGTACCCCCACGTGGCCCCTCCAGTGAGGTGGTAGGAGGCCTGAAGTTCCCTTCTCAGCCCTGCATCTGCTGGACTTTTTGGTTTTCCTTAGGGCCCTGTTGAGCTCTGGCTGATGGCAGTGCGGGGGATTGAACCTGGGACTTTGGATCCTTGGACAGGAGAGTCTCTTTGCATAACCATTATGCTGTCAACCCCTACCATCTGTGGACTTTGACATACTCTGCATCTTTATTTTTACTCTGCTTCTCATGTTTTATTATTATAATTTGCCTCACTTGGGCTTGGTGCCTGCACTCCAAATCTGCTGCTCCTGGAGACCATTTTTTCCATTTTGTTGCCCTTGTTGTTATTATTGCTGTCGTTATTGTTGGATAGGACAGAAAGAAATGGAGAGCAAAGAGAAAGACAGAGGGGGAGAGAAAGACACCTGCAGACCTGCTTCATCACCTGTGAAGCGTCCCCCCTGCAGGTGGGGTTCGAACCAGGATCCTTACGCCAGTCCTTGCACTTTGCCCCATGTGCGTTTAACCCGCTGCACGGCTCCACCCCCACCCCCACCCCCACCCCATGTTCCCATGTTGGCTTATTTCTGAGTCTCGGCTTTTTTGGACAAGCCCCCATGCACTGCTACCATTGCAGGAGGGGACACCTGGCTGCTGCCCAGGGCTCTGAGCTCCCATGGACCTGCAGAGCTGGGCCTGAGCTGTGTTAATCCCTGTCCTGCCCCCTTTCCACCCCCAGCCCCGGGACTGCTGGGAAGGAAGGGGAGCAGTCTGTGCCTCCCCCCATCTCAAACCCAGAGTTCACCAGCTGTATCTATCAAGGACCCAGGCCCTGTGTCTTCTGGGCCTCGAAGGGGACAGACCTCCCACTGCCAGCTCCCCAGCTGTTTTTCTCCAGCCCTGCTGGCCTCGAACCTAGAACCTAGCTTGTCCTAGCTGTGACCTCGGCAGGGTCAGACACTGCCGGCACCAGGCTGGCCTTCCCTGCTACTCTAACTTTACATGGCATGGGCCCATCTCCTTACTCAGAGGGAGACAGAGGCTGGAGCTTCCCCTGTTGCTATAATGCTCCCATGTGGTGCCAGGGCTCTAGTGCTGTCTCCAGCCCATCTCCTCTGCTGTTCTCAGCCCCCCACGTCTGAGGGCCCGCCTCCACACACACTCCCCGCCACACACACACACACACACCCACGAGAGGGAGAGCGAGAGCCAGAGCCCACATCTGTCAGGCGTCCTGTTTATATTTCTGGCCGCCAGCCAGGGCCCAACCTCCTCCTCGGCCAAGCGTCCTCCCAATTGAGTGGTGCCCGGGGTCACTTTTGATTTGTGGAAAACTGACCTGAAGCCTGGAACCCGCTCTCCCGCTCGGCCTGGCCCTGGCCCCGGCTCCACTGGGTGCAAAAACGGCCTGATGAATGTGCCCCCAGCCCCCGGGAAGTGCCTCAGATGAAGTCACCACGCACCCAGGCCTCAGCATGGGCCTTGGGTATTTGAGTAAATGTCTGGTTTTCAGGAAAATCAGGTGACTCATCCCACCCGCTGGCGGGGCTTCACTGGCCACCTTCACCAAGGCTGGAGTAGCACTGGGGCCCGTTTGTACTGGGGCTCAGTGTCGGCACCATGAATCCACTGCTCCTGGAGGCCACTTTTTCCATTTGATTGGACAGGACAGAGAAACAGAGAGGAGGGGAGATAGAGAGACACCTGCAGCCCTGCTTCAACATTTGTGAAGCTTCCCCCCTGCAGGTGGGGAGCCGGGACTTGAACCGGGATCCTAGTGGGAAGTTGCCAGCTGGGAAGCACTGAGGAGTTTACCCAGAATGAGGGGCATCTGGAATTCAACAGACAAAAGGGGTAGAGCATGTGCAGCTCTAAGTTCGAGCCCCTGCAGTATGTGGGCTCTGTAGATGTTAGAGCAGAGCTGTGGGGTGTCTGCTCTCCCGCCCAGCAGGCTGTGGGGGCAGCATGGACAGTGAGGGTGGTGGTGGGGAGCCAGCCCAGAGCTGCCCTGCAAGTGGGCATAGCTCCGTGCTGGGCCCTGGGCAGCAGGCGTCTCCAGCAGGCCCGCCAACCCCAAAGAGGCAGACCTGCAGGGTTCAGGCCTCCCAGCCCCGTCATATGCCCCCCTGGAGGTGTCCGCCGGCCTCAGGAATCCCCATCCGTGTGTCCCATCTGGACTCCTCCAAGGACCCCCCCACTCCATCCCCTGGCAGTGTCCTCTTCCCCACAGTGGCCACAGGCCCCAGCTCTATTCAACTGGGGGTAGAGGGGAGTACAGCCAGGTAGAGGGCAGACAATGGGGGTCAAGCTCAGTCCTTCCCATAGGGTCCCCCCCACCCTGGAGCTGGAATAGCTCGCCGGGGCCAGGGCTCAGAGATGTGGGCCAACATCATCCCCAGGTCTGTTTCCTGCCCCTTCTGGTCAGCCGGGAGCTCCCACGCTGGCCTTTGCAAGAGCACGACTGCCCTTGGGACAGGGCCGTCTGGTGGTGTGAGGGCCCTGGCTGGAGAGAAGGGGATGGCCATCAGCCTGGGAGGGCAGAGGCCCAGGATCCCGCGTCTCTCTCTCTCTCTGAAGAATGGATGCAGAGATCCCATGACAGTGCTGCCCCTTGTCCCCAGGGCTGCAGGGTCCTCGTGGACGCGCGGGACAAGCTGGGGATCCCCTGGCAGCACTCGGAGAACGAGAAGCACGGCATGTTCCTCATGGCCTTTGAGAACCCGGCAGGGCTGCCCGTGGAGCCGGCCACCTTCCAGCTGTATGTGCCTGCACTCAGCGCCCTCTGGCAGGACTCAGGCATCCGAGAGGCCTTCAACCGCCGGAGCGAGTTCCAGCTGGTAAGGGGGGCATCCACAGCCCTGCACAGAGCCGACAGGCAGTTCCCGCCCTACGTGTGGCCTCCTAACCTGCACCAGACGCCTTCCCGGTCCGAGCAGGCTGGAGCATCCCCAGGCGTCACCCTAGTACGGGGCGTCCCCGGGTCCTGACCAACCATGTCCGTTCTATTTCAGAGAGACGGGGAGAAACAGAGACTCCCCGGCACCGCTACACTGCGGGGCTCAAACCCAAGGCATGTGCTCCACCAGGCCACCCTTCTGACAAAATGCCAGGTTAAAAATGTCTGAAGTGGAGAGTTGGGCGGTAGTGCAGTAGGTTAAGCACAGGTGGTACAAAGTGTAAGGAGCGGCGTAAGGATCCCAGTTCTAGCCCTAGCTCCCCACCTGCAGTGGAGTCACTTCACAAGCGGTAAAGCAGGTCTGCAGGTGTCTGTCTTTCCCTCCTCTCTCCATTTCTCCTATCCGACAACGATGACATCAAGAACAATAACCAACAATAAAACAAGAGCAACAAAAGGGAATAAATAAATACATAAATAAATAAGAGAAATGTCAGAAGTAGGGGGCTGGCCGGGCGGCGGCACACCCTACTGAGCCCCCCCTCAGTTTGTCTCTACCCAATAAATATTTTTAAAAAGTCAAAAAATGTCAGAATTGGGTGGGGGGATAGACGGCACGGTGGTTCTGCAGAGACTGTCATGCCTAAGGCTCTGAGGTCCAAGGTTTAGTCCCCAGCACCACCGTCAGCCAGAGCTGAGTAGGGCTCTGGGAAAACAATCATACTGCACAAGGACCCGGGTTCAAGCCCCCAGTCCCCATCTGTGGGGGGGGGAGGAAGCTTCACAAGTGGTGAAGCAAAGCTGCAGCTGTCTCTCCCTCTCCCCCTCCCCTCTCAAGTTGTCTCTATTAAAAAAAAAAATTGGTCAAGCAGTAGCGCAGCAGGTTAATAAGCACAAGGACTGCCACAGGATCTGGGTTCAAGCCCCCAGCTCCCCACACAGCAGTGAAGCAGGTCTGCAGGTGTCTCTCCCCCCCCCTCTCGATTTCTCTGACTGTCCTATCCAACAATAGCAGCAGCAACGACAACAATAACAACAAAAAATGGGGAAAATGGCCTCCAGGAGCAGTTCATAGTGCAGGCACCGAGCCCCAGCGATAACCCTGGAGGAAAAGGAAAAAAATGGTCCCTGGAAGCGGTGGACTTGTGGTGCCAGCACCCAGCCCCAGTGGTAACCCTGGTGGCATAGAAGCAAGAGTCTGGAGAGAGACGAAGGTTCTGTTACTCTGGCTGGTGCTGGTGCTGGGAACTGAACCCAGGACCTGGGAGCCTTGGGCAGGAGAGTCTGGTACACCATCTCTGATCTGTCTTCCCACCCTCATTTCTGTTTTTAAATCATAAGCCCTGTGGGCAGGCAGAGAGCCAGAGCGAAGCAGGGTTTGAACTCATGGCCTTAACTGTGCAAGTCCTGTACCCCACCCACCGTCTCCTGTCCCTTCACAGTGGGTGACTGTCCCTGGTGTGGTCCTGGGGGCCCTTTGGGAGCTCTCCCAGACAGGAAGCCCCAGCCCCACCTCAGGCCACCTTCCCCAGGCTGCCCGTGGACTGGACAGAGCCGGAAGCTGAGCTACTTAGGGCAGCTGGCCAGAAGCCGTGTGGCCTTGTCCCCAGCCCAGGGACCCTGAGCCCCACTCTGCCCCACCTGTTGGCAGGTGCTTCACAAGCAGTGAAGCAGGGCTGCATGTGTCTCTCTCTCTCTCTATTTCCCCTTCCTCTCAATTTCTGTCTCTATCCAATATAATAAGAAAGAAAAAAAAAAAACAGGGAAACAGCCACAGGAACAGTGGGCTTATCCTGCCAGCACCGAGCCCCAGCAATGACCCTGGTGGCAATAAAAAGTGAAAAAGGAATTCACGACAGAAAAAAACGTGGAACATGAGTCTCGGGAAGCTCCAGGTGCTGAGGGTCGGGCAGCGGAGTGGTTGGTGTCCTCCTGCTGCAGTGTTTGAGGGAGCAGCAGTCTCTGCCCACAGCACCCTCCCGGCTGGCCGTGTCTGAGACGGGGCTGGTAGCTCGTGCAGAGGGACAGAGGGACGGGAGCAGCAGGAGGGCCAAGGCAGCCACTCCTCTGGCGTCCCTGCCCCCGGCCTGCGACCCCCATTGAAGGCCACAGCACTGCCCCATGGGTGGGGGGGGGGGTCTGATCAGCACAGGGCCCTCCTGCATGGGGTTAGGGGTAGCTGAATTGGTTTTCTGTGGCTGACCCTCCCGCTGCCCATTGGGGGCCGTGGTCGGCGGCTGACCTCAGCCATGGGGTGGGCATGGGGGCTCACTCGGCTTGCTGCAGTCCCCCCCCTCGGCCGCCTGTGTCCCCTCAGGGCGAGTCGGTGAAGTACTTCCTGGACAACTTGGATCGCATCGGCCAGCTGGTGAGTGGGCCCAGGGTGGGTGGCTGGCAGACCCGGGCCCTGCCCCCTGGTATCCCCCCGCAAGGGAGACTCAGGAATATTCTTGGACTCAATTTTGCACCAGCATCACTGCTGGGGCTCCATTTCATAGGTGTGAGAGACAGAGACACCATAGTCCCGCTTCATCACCCATGAAGCTCCCCCACCCCCCTGCAGGTGGGGGTTGGGGCTTGAACCCGCGTCCTGCATGTGGCAGTGTGTTCTACATGGCGTACCACCACCCATCCCAGAAACAGATGGGGGCACCCCAGGTCAGCCACCACCTCAAGGTCTTCTTGAGGCTGAACCCCCAGGTGTCCGCTGTGCCTGTGCATCTGCAGTCACGACCACAGAGCCCGCCCATCATCACCCAGTGCCCCCAACCTGTGTCCCCTGGTAGGCACCGCTGGCTTCTCCAGCCGGGGCATCCCCCTCCTCCTGAGCTCAGTCCTGTCCCCACCCTGGCTGGGTGTCTCTGTCCTGAGCTGGGGTGGGGGAAATATAGTGGATTCTCTCCTTTGTCTCTGTCTCTCACTGTCTCTGGCCACCTGACAGCAGAAACCCCATCAGCTGCAGGATAAATCTTAATTGAAAACAGACACTGCTGTGGCATCACCAGCCCTGCATCAGGGCCCAGAGGGACAGTGTCATGGGCCAAGGCTGCGGGGGACAGGCAGCTCAGTGCCATGTGCACCTGCAGGGGGAAGCTTCCTGTGTGGTGGAGCAGTGCAAGGGTCGGTGTCTCTCTCCCCCTCTCTCTCTGTCCCCCTCTCCCTCACCTGTCTGGGACCCCCAGCAGCAAACAGCCCTTTCCACATTGGGGCTGGGTCCTCACCACCAAGACCCGTCCCTGAGCCCCCACTCCATGTCCGTCCGTCCCCACAACCATGTCCCCCAGTCACCCAAAGGCCTCCTCCACCCAAGCCCAGTGCCCTTCCACCATGCCCCCACCCCATTTCTGCCTGCCCCCTGAGCCCGTCGCTGCCCCCTGAGCCGCCCTGTCTTACAGAACTACTGCCCCAGCACGCAGGACATCCTGCTGGCCCGCAAGGCCACCAAGGGCATCGTGGAGCACGACTTCGTCATCAAGAAGATCCCCTTCAAGATGGTGGACGTGGGTGGCCAGCGCTCACAGCGGCAGAAGTGGTTCCAGTGCTTCGATGGCGTGACGTCCATCCTGTTCCTGGTGTCATCCAGCGAGTACGACCAGGTGCTCATGGAGGACCGGCGCACCAACCGGCTGGCGGAGGCCATGAGTGTCTTCGAGACCGTTGTCAACAACCGGCTGTTCGCCAATGTGTCCGTCATCCTGTTCCTCAACAAGACGGACCTGCTGGCTGAGAAGGTGCCCCGCGTCAGCATCCGTGCCCACTTCCCCGACTTCCGCGGGGACCCGCGGCGGCTAGAGGACGTGCAGCGCTTCCTGGTGCACAGCTTTGAGCGCCAGCGCCGCAGCCGCAGCCGCCCACTCTTCCACCACTTCACCACAGCCATCGACACGGACAACATCCGCTTCGTGTTCCACGCCGTCAAAGACACCATCCTGCAGGAGAACCTCAAGGACATCATGTTGCAGTGAGGCCCTGAACCCCGGACCAGGGACAGCACCCTCAGCAAGGCCCCCTGGGACCCAGGACACCATCCTGCAGTGAGGCCCCTGGCCCTGGGATCAGGGACCCCAGACCCGCAGGGACACCATCTGCAGTGAGACCCCCCCCCGGGACCTGGGACCCCAGACCCACAGGGACACCATCCTGCATTGAGGCCCCGGGACCTGGGACCCCAGACCCACAGGGACACCATCCTGCATTGAGGCCCCGGGACCCGGGACCAAACTACTGAAGCCACCTCCACCTCCAATTCCCAGCTGGTAGGCGGGCAGGCTGGCTGGGGACCAAGGAGGCCACCCGCCTTACTGCCCCCAGACCTGGGCCCTACAAGCCCCACCACGCTCACCCATCTGGGGGCCCTCCCAGCAGAAGTGCCTTCTTCACCCTGTTGCCCCTTCCTGTCACACACCCGATGCACCCTGGGGACTCCAGGTGACGTGGCCGTGGCGCGCACACATGGGGGACCTCGTCCTCACCCTGGCCTGGGATCCCTGCCCCGTCCCCTGGGTATGACCCTGGGGCCCTGGGTACGATCCTGCAGGTAGGGCCTAAACCCCACAGCTGGTAGGGGGTGACCGGTTCAGAGAGGAAAGAGCCCTATCTGTCCTGTCAGCTCTGGGGGGGCTCTGAGCCCCCCTAGGGGGCCCCCGTGCTCAGCACTAGAGAGTCCGCTCGTCCCATCACAGAGTGGGGAGCATGACTGAGCTCTCAGGGCACCAGGCCCAGCCTGATGATACCCCCCATCCCCCATGGCCGCACGCAGGCCCAGAGGGGATATGCCCAGGACCACCTGCGCCGTGCCCCCCCCAACACACACACACACACACACACACACACGCTCCGGCCTTGCCTCCTGACGCTGCTGTCACATCCCCTCCTCTCACCGTCAGCAGCCCCACCAGCTGTGCCTCTTTTATTGCAAAAAATAACAGTACAACTTCCGTGTGGAGACCTTCCACATCATGCCATCCACGCCCAGGACGTGGGTCCCGAGAGCCTTTCTAACTGTCTGTAGAGACACCGTCCCCCACCCCCAAGTCTAAAGCTTTGTAATTTATAGAAATCTCTAGAGTTCTTATTCTTGTAATTTTTTTTTTTTTTTTTTTACTTATTTGATGAATGAGTCAGGCTCTTTTAACTCCAAGATCAAAATATAGTCTTGAAACAGGCCAAGTGGCTGAGTGACTTGGGGATGGGACCTTCCCCAGGGTGATGCTGCTCCCCGCAGGGGCCGAGGTCCTCTGCATGTCCTTGCCCTGGCCAGGCTAAGGCCACCTGTCCCCCAAGGGCCTCTGATGGCACTGAACTCACCGTACAAGCTGGCGCATGTCCGTGTGGGTGCATCCATTCCCAGCAGACCACAGGAGGGGATGGTGCTCAGCTAAGGACTGACCGTCTTGTCCCAGTTGGGCCTTTCTGGGACTGGGCCCTAAGGCCTGGGGGGGGGGTGTGTATAGAGGTCTCCAAGCCAAGGGAGACAGGGACATTCCCCCATGTCACTCGCCCAGGTCCATTCTGCAGCCCCCCCCCACTCCACCCCAGTAGTGCCTGTCCAGGGTGGGAAAGGTACCATCCTGTGACTCCAGCCCCTCCACCCTGCTGAGCTTGGAGGGGGCAGCTGAGCTGGGTCCTCCACACACATGATCGTGTGCAAGGACCCGGGTTCAGGACCCCGGCCCCACGTGGGAGTAGCATGCACGGCCAGTGCCGTCTCTCCCTACTTCACCTGTCTCCCCATCTCAGACTGGAAGAATCAGTGGAGTCTCACAAGCAGAAAATGGAAACAAAGTCAGAGTTCTCACAAGAAAACGAGGCGACAAGCTGGAAGGGCTCTGACTGGCGTGGGCCTGGCAGCACCTACTCCGCGTCCCCCCACGGTGCTCTTCTGGGGAGCCCTGCAGCAGGCCAGACACCAGAGAGGCTGCAGTGAGGAGGCTGTGGGGCCTGTGAGCCTGAGGCCCCGGCACAGCAGGTGCCAGGAACTGAGTGCCACTTCTCTGTCTCTGGCTGTGGCCGCCAGGGTGACCGCTGGGGCTCAGTGCCTCTGGTGACCATTTTTTCCTTTTTTTTTTTTTTTTGTTTCTTTTTATTTGACAGGTCAGAGAAACTGAGAGGAAAGGGGAGATGGGGAGACAGAGAGACCTGCAAAGCCACGTCACCAATCGTAAAGCGTCTCCCCTGCAGGCAGCGACCAGGGGCATGAGCCCAGGTTCTTCTCGCTGGTAATGTGTACACTTAGCCAGGTGCCCCACCACTCAGCCTGCAGGAACCTTGAAATAAAGTGTCAGGGGCCAGGAGGTAGTGAAGCAGGTTAAGTGCACATGGCTCAAAGCGCAAGGACCAGCTTAAGGATCCTGGTTCAAGCTCCCAGCTCCCCACCTGCAGGGGGGTCACTTCACAGGCAGTGAAACAGGTCTACAGGTAAAGCAGGTCTTTCTCCCCCCCCCCCCCCCCCGTCATCCCCTCCTCTTTCCATTTCTCTGTCCTATCCAACAACAACAATGATAATGGCAACAAAAGGGAAAAAATGGCCTCCAGAAGCAGTGGATTCATAGTAACCAAGCCCCAGCAATAACCCTGGAGGAAAAAAAAAAAAAAAAAACTGTGGTCCAGGAGGTAGTGCAGTGGTTAAAGCATTGGATTCTCAAAGCATGAAGTTCTGACTTCAATCCCCAGCAGCACATGCACCAGAGTAATGTCTTTCTCTCCTATCTTTCTCAAAAATAAATAAAATATTTTTTAAAAGTCAAAAAAAGGGAGTCTGGCGGTAGCACAGCAGGTTAAGCGCACATGGCACAAAGCACAAGGACCGTCATAAGGATCCCAGTTGGAGCCCCCGGCTCCCCACCTGCAAGAGAGTCGCTTCACAGGCGGCGAAGCAGGTCTGCAAGTGTCTGTCTTTCTCTCCCCATCTGTTTTCCCCTCCTCTTTGATTTCTTTCTGTCCTGTCCAACGACAACGACATCAATAACAATAATAATAAAACAAGGGCAACAAAAAGGGAATAAATATTTTTTTAAAAAAGTGGTGGGCCAGGCAGACAGCATCCTGGTTATGGAAGACACTCCTGAGTCTCTGAGTCCCAGGTTTAAGCCCTGCTGCCACCACTAGCCAGAGCTGAGCAGGACTCTGGTCACAAGAGCTCTCATGTTACAGTAAAAGAAACATGGAGACAGCATAACAGTTAAACAGACTCCTGCCTGGGGCTCTGAGGTCCCAAGCTCAATCCCCAGCACGACCATAAACCAGAGCTGAGCACAGCTAAGAATAATCTCAGGAGGTTAATAATCTTCACCTGCACTGGCGGGGCCCCTGATCCCCTGGGTATAGCCCCCAAGTCCCTCTGCCCCTCCACAGTAGCCCCATGGGGTCCTGGTCTGGAAGTCGGCGCCACACAGTGTCCCACAGCACCTGGGGGGACCCCTCTGCCCTCACTGGCTGGGTCTCTGGCTCTCTGGAAGGGGAAGCCCACCACACACCCAAATGCTGGGTGCTCTGGTGCCAGGCATAGAGGAGCCGGGCTCACGCCTGCAGTTCTAAAAATGCTCTTGGGGCTGGGGGTATAGCATGATGATTATGCAGAGACTTTCATGCCTAAGACTCTCAAGTCCCAGGTTCAATCCCCCATACCTCCATAAGCCAGAGCTGAGTAGTGCTCTGGTAAATAAATAAAGATGCTCTCAGTAGAGGATGGTGGGCACCACGCCTCATGGCTCCATCCAGCATATGAAGGGGCCACCCCACCCTAGCCTCCCACTGCACCTGTCCCCCACCCGCTGTCCCAGATCTGAGCCCTGAGTGCCACCCAGGGGCGTCCTCCACAGACAGGATGCAGACCCTCTGCCTGGAGCACCTTGCCGTCTGTGACCCTCCTGGTCCCCACCCTTCCCACAAGGGCCTCCCCACTGACCCTAGGAGAGACCTACTGCACTCCAGCTTCAGATAGCTCCCAAGCACCTGGAGGCAACAGCAGGCAGGCCTGCCCTCCCTCCTCTCCCACCTCCAGGACAGGGACCCCATCAAACCCTCTGAGGAGGTCCCCACAGCGCTCACCCCCCACCGTCCTGCCCTGGGTCCCCACACCCGCCCACCTGAACCCCCTCTACATGCACCCCTCTCTGGGAGCCCCGGGACCCCTCAGCCTCCTGCACCCCTACCTTGAGGTCTGGCTGTTCCTGGTGGGACCAGGCCCTCACAGAGCAAGGACAAATCTGGGACCCAGACAGATGTGGTGTCAACCCAGATGCCCCCACCCCACATTCCAGCCAACCAGGGTGCCCAGGGTGGAGGCACAGCTGAAGCAGGTGAACCCCCAGAGAGGCCCAGGTGAGCATGCTGAGCTGGGAGGATGGCCCACCCACCCACCAGGGCCTGCAAGGTGCCAGCACCTGACCCCAACAAAGGGGCCAGAGCTCTGACTCGTGGCTGTGTCCTCGGAGCCCCAGGGGGCAGCCTCAGTGCTGCACTGCTCTACTGCTCTGCAGGGGGGTGCCTGCACCCCACCCATGTCCCCAAGAACTGGACGCTAAAGTATGGAGGTCAGGCCAGACTGGCCAAGAATAATTGTGGGGGTGCTGGGTGAGAGCCGGTGTACCCACTGACACCCAGATGGGGGCTCCCAGCCTGGCTGTCCCTCGCCAGGCAGGACCCCACAGGGGCAGGCTGGGTTTGGCACCCCTACAAGGGAGTGGGGTTCAGGGGCTCCCCAAACCGGGTGTTGAGTGCAGGCCTTCCTCCAAGACCCAGCCTGGAGTTGGGCAGGGTCCTCCCAGCCTCCCTCCTGACCCCCCCCCCAGCACAAGGCCAGGAAAGGACCCCCAGTTACTAGGGCCCCAGCAGGACCCAGGTCCCCAATAGCAAGGTGGGAGTGGGGGCACGGGCACCCTCCCTTGGCCGCTAACCCCCCCCTCCTGCCCCCAGCCCCCTCCAGCAGGGTGGGGCCACCTCCCAGGGAAACTTCCGGCTGGTTCTGGAGGGTTTCCACAAAAGCATCTTACTTTTTTAAAAAAAATTTTAACTTTGTAGGGCATACTTTTTAAAATATTATTTTTTAAATATTCCCTTTTGTTGTCCTTGTTTTATTGTTGTAGTCATAATTGATGTCGTCATTGTTGGATAGGACAGAGAGAAATGGAGACGACAGAGGGGGAGAGAAAGACAGACACCTGCAGACCTGCTTCACCACTTGTGAAGTGTACCCCCTGCAGGTGGGGAGCCGGGGGCTGGACCGGGATCCTTACACCAGTCCTTGCACTTTGTGCCATGTGCGTTTCACCACTGCGCTACCGCCCGACACCATGCCTTTGTTTTTTTATTCTAATTATTATTGTTATTGGTGTCATCGTTGTTGGATAGGGCAGAGAAATGGAGAGAGGAAAACGGGGAAAGATAGACACCTGCAGACCTGATTCACCACTTGTGAACCCCCTGCAGGTGGGGAGCCGGGGGCTCGAACCGGGATCCTTATGCCCTTTGCACCACATTCGCTTAATCTGCTGTGCTATCACCCAACTCCTGCCTTTGTTTATTATTGTTGTTACTGATGTCGTTGTTGTTGGACAAGACAGAGAGAAATGGAGAGAGGGGGAGCAATGCTCTGGTTAAAAAAAAAAAAGTGGTCTGAGCTCTCCCGGATCAACTAGGAATACCAAAGGAGACCACCCGGGCCCGAAACAAGACAGGACTAGAATGACCACAGGAACCCACCAAATCACCGGTGAGTACAAACATGTGTGACTGGTGACAGAGAGGAGAGAGGGGCCTAAGGAGAGATTAAGTGACTGCTAACAGTTCAGCAGTTTATCAGTTGAGACACCACCTCCAGTCTGCTCCACCAACAAGGGGACAGCTGAAGGGGGGAGAGGACTCCCCAGAGACTCACCAAGTGCAACTCTGAGTCTCCATTGCTACTACCCTCAGAATCTGGAGCAGCAACAGGGAGGGACACCAGGGGACAGAGATCTAACCAGGAAACTCAGGAGAAGACCTATACCTCCGTGGCATAGCTGAGGGGCTGTGAAAGTCTCTTTGCATAACCACTGGATTATCTCTGCCACACCCTGCTTTATCTCTTGGTCAAGAGTCAGTGATTAAGCTAAGAAGCCTATTGATAGTATAAAAGCCCTGAGGCTCCCATAGCCTACAGGGAAGAAAAAAAAAAGAGGCTTTTAAACCACTGAGCTCCAACTCAGGGATTGAAACAACTGTTAACTTCCACCGTGAACCCTTTAACTTACTTAGACACAAGTCAATTCAGGCAATAGTGATCAATAATTTGAAAAGTACTGATAAAGGGAACTCATAACATAATATATAAAATGGTTAAAACAACAAGAAAAAATATTGGAGAATCGAACCAGGACAAGAGTCCAGCTAAACGTCCTCCAAGGGTGAAGCACAAAATAATGAGTTCAACATCCAAACATTAGCTAAGGAAATAATCACAGGAGTGAGTAAAGAATTTGAAAAAATTGTAATCAGAAATACAGGAACAACAAATGAGAATATAGAAGAAAATACTAATTATCTCATGGTTATTAGAGAGCTGAAAGCTGAAATCGCTGAGCTAAGAATGCAACTAGCTGAACAAGCTAAAACAGTATCAGAGCAGGGCAACAAAATAGATGAACTCCAGAAAACAGTAGAGGGCAGAGAGAATAGAATCTATGAGGCTGAAGACAGAATTAGCAAGATTAAGGATGAATTAGAGACAACTAAAAAAGAAGTAAGAGATCTCAAAAAGAGATTAAGAGATGCTGAAAACAACAACAGAGTCCTATGGGATGACTTCAAAAGAAACAATATACGCATTATTGGCTTACCAGAGGAAGAAAGAGAAGGGGAGGAAGAAAGCATTCTCCAGGCCATAATAGCTGAAAATTTCTCTAGTCTAGACAACACCAAAGACATAAAGATTCAAGAAGCCCAGGGGGTCCCAAACAGAATTAACCCAGACCTAAAGACACCAAGACATATCATACTTAGAATGGAAAGGAATAAGGATAAAGAAAGGATCCTCAAGGCTGCAAGAGAAAAACAAAGAGTCACCTACAAAGGAAAACCCATAAGATTAGCAGCAGACTTCTGCATACAAACACTACAGGCCAGAAGAGAATGGCAAGATATCTATCGAGTGCTCAATGAGAAAGGCTTTCAGCCAAGAATACTATATCCTGCTAGACTGTCATTCAGACTAGATGGAAGCATCAAAACCTTCTCAGACAAGCAACAGTTGAAGGAAGCAACCATCACCAAGCCTGCCCTGAAAGAAGTTCTGAAAGGTCTCCTATAAACAACCAGACCACCACAAATAGGACATATATCAAAACACTCTAAAACTCTACAAGAATGGCGTTAAAATATCTTCAATCTTTGATATCAATAAATGTCAATGGCCTGAATTCACCTATTAAAAGACACAGAGTAGGAAGATGGATCAGAAAACACAACCCAACAATATGCTGTCTACAGGAAACCCACCTAACTCAACAAGACAAACACAGACTCAAAGTGAAAGGATGGAAAACTATCATACAAGCCAATGGCCCACAAAAAAGGGCAGGAAAAGCTATTCTCATATCTGATATGATAGACTTTAAAATAGATAAGATTTTAAAAGATAGGAATGGACACTACTTAATGCTCAGAGGATCAGTCAATCAAGAGGACTTAACAATTATTAACATCTATGCACTCAATGAGAAGCCATCTAAATACATCAAACTTCTACTGAAAGAGCTACAGCAATATATTAACAGTAACACAATCATAGTAGGGGACTTCAACACCCCACTATCTCAACTTGACAGATCATCCAGGCAGAAAATCAGTAAAGACATAAGGGAATGAAGAGATAGATAAACTAGAACTATTGGACATTTTCAGAGTCATTCATCCCAAGAAACTGGAGTACACATTTTACTCAAATCCACATGGGCCATTCTCAAGGATAGACCATATGTTAAGCCACAAAGACAGCATCAGCAAATTCAAGAGCATTTAAATCATCCCAAACATCTTCTCAGACCACAGTGGAATTAAACTAACACTTAACAATCAACAAAAGATTAGTAACAGTCCCAAAATGTGGAAGCTCAACAGTACACTTCTTAACAACTTCTGGGTCAAAGAGGAAATCAAGGAAGAAATCAAAATGTTTCGAGAGTTCAATGAAAATGAAGACACAAAATATTTGGGACACAGCTAAGGCAGTACTGAGAGGGAAGTTCATAGCTATACAAGCACACATTAGGAAACAAGAAAAAGCACAAATAAACAGCCTGATTGCACATCTTAAAGACCTAGAAAAAGAACAACAAAGGAATCCTAAAGCAACGAGAAGGACAGAAATCACTAAAGTTAGGGCAGAAATAAAATAACATTGAGAATAGGAAAACCATACAAAAGATCAATGAAAGTAAATGTTGGTTCTTTGAAAGAGTAAACAAAATCGACAAGCCTTTAGCCAGACTCACAAAACAAAAAAGGGAGAAGACCCAAATAAATCGGATAGTAAATGAAAGAGGAGAAATCACAACAGACACTGCAGAAATTCCACATATCATGCGAGGCTTCTATGAACAACTATAGGCCACCAAGCTAAAGAACCTGGAAGAAATGGGTGATTTCCTAGATACCTACCAACTTCCAAAACTAAGCAAAGAGGAAGTGGATAATATGAACAGGCCCATCACAGCTAATGAAATTGAAACAGTTATCAAAAATCTCCCCAAAAATAAAAGTCCTGGACCAGATGGTTTTACAAATGAATTCTACAAAACCTTCAAAGAAGAACTAATACCTCTACTTTTAAAAGTCTTCCAGAAGATTGAAGACAATGGAATACACCCTGCCAGCTTCTATGAAGTCAACATCACCCTGATACCAAAAGCAGACAGGGACACAACCAAAAAAGAAAACTACAGACCAATATCTCTGATGAACATAGATGCTAAAATATTGAACAAAATTCTAGCCAACCGGATACAGCAGTATATCAAAAAGATTGTTCATCATGACCAAGTGGGGTATCCCAGGCATGCAAGGTTGGTTTAATATACGTAAATCAATCAATGTGATCCACCACATCAACAAAAGCAAGACCAAAAACCACATGGTCATATCAATAGATGCAGAGAAAGCCTTTGACAAAATACAACATCCCTTTATGATCAAAACACAACAAAAAATGGGAATAGATGGAAAATTCCTGAAGACAGTGGAGTCTATATATAGCAAACATCATACTCAATGGTGAAAAACTGGAAGCACTTCCACTCAGATCAGGTACTAGACAGGGCTGCCCACTATCACCATTACTATTCAACATAGTGTTGGAAGTTCTTGCCATAGCAATCAGGCAGGAGCAAGGAATTAAAGGCATACAGATTGGAAGAGAAGAAGTCAAATTCTCCTTATTTGCAGACGACATGATAGTATACATGGAAAAACTTAAGGACTCCAGCAAGAAGCTTTTGGAAATCATCAGGCAATACAGTAAGGTGTCAGGCTATAAAATTAGCATTCAAAAGTCAGTGGCATTCCTCTATGCAAACACTAAGTTAGAAGAAATTGAAACCCAGAAATCAATTCCTTTTACTACAGCAACAAAAACAATAAAATATCTAGGAGTAAACCTAACCAAAGAAGTGAAAGACTTGTATACTGAAAATTATGAGTCACTACTCAAAGAAATTGAAAAAGACACAAAGAAGTGGAAAGATATTCCATGTTCATGGGTTGGAAGAATTAACATCATCAAAATGAATATATTACCCAGAGCCATCTACAAATTTAATGCTATCCCCATCAAGATCCCAAGTACATTTTTTAGGAGAATAGAACAAATGCTACAAATGTTTATCTGGAACCAGAAAAGACCTAGAATTGCCAAAACAATCTTGAGAAAAAAAGAACAGAATACTACTCAGCTGTGAAAAATGGTGACTTCGTGGTCCAGGAGGTGGCACAGTGGCTAAGGGCACTGGACTCTCAAGCATGAGGTCCTGAGTTCAATACCTGGCAGCACATGTACCAGAGTGATGTCTGGTTCTTTCCCTCTTTCCTCCTATCTTTCTCATTAATAAATAAAATCTTAAAAAAAAAAAAAAAAGAAAAATGGTGACTTCACTGTTTTCAGCCGATCTTGGATGGACCTTGAAAAAATCATGTTGAGTGAAATAAGTCAGAAACAGAAGGATGAATATGGGATGATCTCACTCTCAGGCCGAAGTTGAAAAACAAGATCAGAAAAGAAAACACAAGTAGAACCTGAACTGGAATTGGCGTATTGCACCAAAGTAAGACTCTGGGGTGGGTGGGTGGGAAGAATATAGGTCCATGAAGGATGATAAATGACATAGTGGGGGTTGTATTGTTATATGGGAAACTGGGGAATGTTATGCATGTACAAACTATTGTATTTACTGTTGAATGTAAGACATTAAAAAAAATGGAGAGAGGGGGATAGACAACTGTAGACCTGCTTCACTGCCTGTGAAGCAACTCCCCTGGAGGTGGGGAACCGGGGGCTCGAACCGGGATCCTTACTTGGTTCTTGCACTTAGTGCCACCTGCGCTTAACCCACTGCACCACCACCTGACTTCCGTCTTTAACACTTTTTTTTTAATATTGATTTATTAATTCTCCCTTTTTGTTGCCCTTGTTGTGTCTTTAACACTTTTAAAGGTCTTCACTTGAAACTGATGACAGAGCAGAGAGCAGGCCACCAGCACATGTGACCCTGTGGGCAGACGCAGGGCCTCACGCCCATGGGCCAGGGCAGGAAGCATCACAGTCCCCAGCCACCAGCATGAGCCAGGACGTCTGTGTGAAGACGCTGGGGGGAGGACACTCAGACCCCACTCCCAGGTCAGCTCAGGCCAGCCCCTCACCCAAGGCCCAGTGGGTATCTGGGGAGCGGCACCCATTCAGGCAGCCCCTCACCTCCACACACCTCTCCCTCCAGGAGCCTCCCAGGGCACAGGCTCCCCCAGGGGCGGTGGGGCCTTTCATCAGACCCCTGGAACCTTGGGTACAGGCCGGGCCTGGTGGGCTCTCTGCCCCCACCCTCAGGAGTCCTTGTCATAGGCCTGCTCTAGAAGTGACACTGAAGACACAGGTGATGCTGGGGACCTCAGACTTGAAAGGCAACAGGGGCCGGGTGGTGGCGCACCTGGTAAAGCATACATTACCTACCCCTCCTAAGGGCCCCTGCTCCTCACCCACAGGGGAGTCGCTTAACGAGGCATAAAAAGCAGAGCAGTGGGACAGCAGTGGTCTCTACCTCCCAATCTCTCTCTGCTCAACTTCTGTCCCAACAAATAACTTTTTTTTTTCCTCCAGGGTTACTGCTGGGGTCGGTGCCTGCATTACAAATCCACTGCTTCTGGATGCTATTTTTTTCCTTTTTGTTGCCCTTGTTTTTATTGTTGTTGCTGGATAGGACAGAGAGTAATCGAGAGAGGTGGGAAGACAGGGGGAGATAAAGACACCTGCTTCAACGCCTGTGAAGCAACCCCCCTGCAGGTGGGGAGCTGGGGGCTTGAATCAGCATCCTTAGGCTGGCCCTTGTGCTTTGTGCCACATGCGCTTAACCCGCTGCACTACCGCCTGGTCCCCTTTTTCTTTTTTTTAACTTACTTACTTTAATGAGAAAGATACAAAGAGAGAGACCAGAGCACTGCTCAGCTCTGGCATATGGTGGTTCTGGGGACTGAACCTGGGACTTCAGAGCCTCAGGCATTAGAATCTTTCTCTTTTTTAAAAATATTTATTTATTCCTTTTTGTTGCCCTTGTTGTTTTATTGTAGTTATTATTGATGTTGTTGTTGGATCGACAAAGAGAAATGGAGAGAGGAGGGGAAGACAGAGGGGGAAAGACAGACACCTGCAGACGCTTCACCGCTGTGAAGCAACTCCTCTGCAGGTGGGGAGCCGAGGGCTTGAACCGGGATCCTTACACCAGTCCTTGTACTTTGCACCACCTGCACTTAACCCGCTGCACTACTGCCCAACTCCCAGCTTTTTCTTTTTTTAAACCAGAGCACTGCTCAGCTTTGACTTAGTGTGGGGAAACTGAACCTGTGGCCTAGGAGCCTCTGGTGTGAGCGTCTGCCTCACCACCAGTCTCCCCTGCCCCCATCAAATAAAATGAAAGCCACTAGCTCAGGCTGTGGCCAGTGTTCTGCACTGACCCATCCATCCCTGGCCACCACCCCCCTTTCTGCTCCCAAGGCTGAGAAGCCAAGAAGTTGACAGTCGAAGGAGCTTCCTTGACACTGAGGGCTGGTCCCAGAGCTATTGCAACGGCTCTGCCCTTGGTTCCCTGGGACGTCTGTCCAGGCTGGGGCAGTGAGAGGCTGGCTCAGGGTGGGCGCCTGCTGCCATCTCCTGGTCTGGAGACCAGACCGTCAACTCTCCCTACATCTGGCTAAGCCACATGGGGGACTGTGCCGAGCCCACTAGTATGCCTGGGCTGAGGGCGGCCCTCGTTTCTGTGGTGCCGTGTGCCTGGCCACAGGAGCCTGGACTTGGCTGAGCTCCTGGTTTTGCTGTATCTCCTTGGTTCCCACATTCAAGCCTTGCTGTTCATTCCCATTTACTCTGAATCTATTTCCTGTCCAGCTCCCTCAGGAGGAAGTCAGCTGAGATGTAGCAGTTTCTCCTGCTGCTGCATCACTGGGCCCTGGGGCCCTGCTCATCAACACCACTGTTGCCACTCAGTGGGGATGGATCCTGGGGGGTGGGCTAAGTTGGGCCCAAGGCACTTCTACGTTTTTGCCCACAGGGTTACCGCTGAATCCACTGCTGGAGGCCACTTTTCCCATTTTACTGGACAGAGACAGAGATTAGGAGAGGGAAGAAAGGGAGAGAGACACCAAAGCAGGTCTCTGCTTCACTGCTTGTGAAGCTTCCCCCTGCAAATGGGGAGGAGGGGCTCAAACCTGGATCCTTGTGCTTAGTCCTCTCCATGTCTCTCCTAAGGTTTGTTTCTCCACCAGTGTTATTACAATTCCCCCACTCCTGGCGGACTGTTTTTTATTTGTAAGACAGAGACACAGATGAAAGAGAGACTAAAGAAACATCTCAACATTACTCCACTGTTTGTGAAGCCTCCCCTCCTGCAGATGTTCCCATGTGATAGCTGGGGCTCGAACCCAGGTCCCCATACATGGTAGTGTCCCACTAGGCAGTCACCGGCCAGGCCCTTAGGTCTCTCCACTAAGCACTCCAGGTGCTGAGGGCCTGGGGTGGCCAACTCTGAGGCATAGGGGAAGCTCCCATCCACCGAGCAGCAGCAGGCTCCTGGGGGCAGGGCTGGAGCCGTCTGTCTGCTCCCAGGGACCTGCCATTCCTACTCCTGCCTAGGCCGTTAACCTGGGTGTTGTGCCCTAGACGCCCAGGGGTTGTGCCGCCCACTGCGAAGCCGGGCCATCAAGGGACCCTAACCCTATGCCCAGGGCAGAGGGCTGCCCCGGAGGGTCTCTCCACAGACCCCCCCCCCCCCAGACCAGGGCTGCCTCTAGTGCTCTGAGACAAGACACCAGCTCAGCAGCACGGCCAACTGCGAATGATTCCGAGGAGAAAACAAGCCACTCGGGGAGCGAGTGTGTCAGCTGTGGCAGCAGTTCTGACCCAGTGTGCGGCGTTCAGCCTGGACGGCCACTGAATCCAGCACTCAGAGGACGCGAACGCACCCGGCAAGGTGGCCTGTCAGCTCCTCAGATGTGGGCAGGGGCAAAACCCTGGGGAGCTGACCCCCGTCCAGAGGAGACTTGGTGACGGCTGGGGCGACAGCCCGAAGCCGAGCAGATGCAGCATCAAGCCTGCTTCCCGGGTCCCGGTGCTGTCACCCGCATACCCAGACCTGCCCCCACCCACCCAGCTCCCTGCTGACCCAGCTCCTCCAGAGCCTGAATTCTTGACCTAAACCTCGAGATAGGGGTTCTGGCTCTGGGGAGGGAGTGGGCAGCACTAACTCAGGTCTAGTCACCTGGCTCCAGCACCATCGGCCGTGGAAACACGAGTTGGCATGCGGGTCCCTGCCCCCGGTGGGGGCAGCCCCTGGGCTTAGTAGCAGTCAACTTGGTTGTGCCCCTGAGCACCCGCAGCGGCCAGCATGTCCTGCAGCAGAGACAGGGGGCTCTTCTCCGCGTGGTCACTGCCGTCGGCCAGCGTGCCCCGAAGGTCGTCCAGGTCCAGGGCCTGCAGCACGGCCAGCACAGCCTGGGGCACTAGCTCCCCCAGGGGCCGGCCTGCCTCGCCAGTCCGCCAACAGTGCAGAGCCGCCTCCACAGTGGCGGGGTCAGGGGTATCCCCCGCCTGTGGTGGGGTGGCGCAGGTGGTGGTCTGAGCCCTCAGAAGCAGCAGCAGCTCACAGGCTGCGCGGGCCACGGGCCGGTCATAGTCAAACAGGGCCGGGAAGACGAACTCGAAGAGCCGAGTGCGGCAGGCGGGGTGCAGGGCCTGGGTGTCCGCAGGCGGGGTGTCTAGCAGCGGGGTGGGCACATAGGGGCAGGGGACACCTATCCGGCCCAGTGTCTGCACCAGGAACTCCCGTGCCAGCTCCAGGCCCCGTGCCCGCACCTCCCAGTCCGGGTCCCGTCCGGCGGCCTGGAAGGCACGAGCCAGCAGGGGCTCAGGATGGGCGGCCAGGGGGCCATGGGTGTCCCGCAGCCAGGCGGTGAGCACCTGCAGGATGGCCCTGCGTGGAAAGGCGTCGGGGTCCGTGTCCAGCATGTCCAGCAGCCCCTCCAGCGGGCTCCCCTGTGGAGGGGGCATAGGCGGGCTCAGTTGACCCAGCGCGACCCCATCCACCTTAGCCCCTGAGCACCCTACCTGTTGGTCCCCAGGGTGGGCCCACAGCCCCCCGCTGGACAGCTGGCCCACGGCGATCACGGCACTGGCGCGGACATAGCTCTCGGGGTCCCGCAGTAGCTGCCTGGCCAGTGGGGGCACCTCAGAGGCCTGGAGCATCTGCCTGAAATCAGCCTGGCCTGGGGCGGGGGTGAGTACAGGGAGATGCTGGGAAGAGGCACCCACTCTCTGTGCCCCTCCCTGACACCCTAGGCGTCCCTCTCCAGAGCCAGGGCTATGCTTGGGGCCCACTCACCGGCCCAGAGGCTGGCAGCCTGCGTCAGGAACTCCAGGCCCGAGTCACGCACCTCCCAGCTGGGGCTGCATAGCCGCTTCCGCAGCACCTGGAGCAGCTCTGAGGGGTGGGCGGTTTAGAGGCTGCACCCCCCCAACACCCTCCAGACCCCCAAACCCCCCCAGCAGTGGGCACCTGGGAGGAAGAGCTGGGCGGGGACCTGCAGGCCACAGGGGTGGGGTTTCTTGTCTGCGTGTGGAAGCCAGGTGAGTGAGGCCTGGAAGGCCTTCTTCAGGACCTGGGAAGCAGAAGGGTTGCAGGCTGAGGCAGGGGCACAGGGATCACCACCCAGGGAAGCAGCTGGACACAGACTCTGATGAGGAAGGGATTCCCGCAGTACAGGGTTGGCTGCACGCAAACCCTGGGCCCCTGCCTCCGCCTCCACGTGTGGAGGTCCCACCCCAGGTGCCTACCGTGGGGCTGGAGTCAGGACTGTCCACGTGCTCCAGCAGGACGCCACACACCTCCAGCACCAGCTCAGGGGGGCCTGGGGACACAGCCCGTGAGGCACCACGCCCCTAGTCCCTGTGGGGCGCCCCCCACCCCAGGAATCAGCAGAGCCCCCTCACCAGCATCCTGGGCCAGCGCCCCCAGTAGGTCCAGGGCTGCCCTCTGCACCCGTTCACAGCCCACCAGTGCAGCACAGAGCCGGCCCCCTGCAGCCGAGATCGGGACATGGCCATTGCAGGAGCGCAGCACGGCCACCACAGCGCCCAGCAGGAAGGCCTGCGGCCAGGGCGAGGGACGCCAGGGCTGGGGGAAGGGGTTGGGTCAGCCAGGCCTGGGGAAGTCCACCAGCCAGGGCAGGGCGAGGGGCACCAGGACTGGGGGAGGCCGGTGTCAGCCAGCAGAGCACCCCCCGTCCCAGCCAGGGCTTATACCAGCGGCGGCAGCAGGGCCAGGCGGGCCAGGGCACAGCACAGGAGGCCAACACAGGCTGAGCGGGAGGCCAGTAGCAGGTCTAAGGAGGCCGAGCCCCCCACTGCGCTGGGCGGCAGTTCTGGAAACAGCAGAAGGCTGGCTTGGTGAGCTCTTAGGGGACTTCCCAGGAGACCCCGTGGGGAGCTGGCTGCTCAGGACACGGGTGCCCCACAAGGACACAGGGTCAATCCCCACCCAGAAGCCCAGGCACCAGGGCTCCCGGCATTCTGCCCTCCCACCCCGCCAGGCCACCTTCTCTCTTAGTTGTCTGGTGACAGATGCCCAGGTCCCTCCCTTCCTTGACGACCTCACACCTTGCAGTCCTGGGGCATCAGTGCTGGTGCTCAGGACACAGGTCAGGGGCTGGAGGAGGACGCCGAAGGCCTGGGCCCTCAGAGCCTGGGGGCTGGGGACAGAGGACTCCATGAACTGGGACCCCCTGGTGGACAGAGTCTCCTGACATGAGAGGGGACTGACTCCACCCCACACAGCTCCAGTTCACCTGCACCGCAGCCCAGAGAAAGCCGACCACCCAGCCAGTGACCAGCCGCTGAGACCACTGACCACGGCTCAGCCTGGTCCCCCTTCTCACTCCTGCAGGACAACCCCGCCACCCCCCACAGGAGCCCCTCCCCCCACGCCCCCACCCACTCACCACTCTGGCAGCTGCAGCACGCCCAGGGCCAGCTGCCCGCCCTGTGAGGGCTCCAGGCGGCCCAGCACCAGTGCCAGCATCTCCCATGGGCCGAGGTCAACGACCACCTCTGGGGAACTACAAGAAAGCCAGGGGCAGTCGTCACCCCTCTGCCCACCCACTTGCCAGGGAGGGAACATGGCTTCCAGGATCCTCTGCAGAGTCCTCTTTCCCCAGACCACAGTCAAAGCGAGGCCCCTGCCTCCCACACCCCACAAGCTGACTGGCTCCCCATCTCCCCCGACCCCGTGAGCTGACCTGCTCTTCGTCTCCCGACTTCGAGAGCTTACCTGCCCCATGTCTCCCAGCCCTGTGAGCTGACCTGTCCCCGTCTCCCGACCCCAAAAGCTGACCTACCCATCTCCCATCCCCATAGCCCCTCATCTCCCAACCTCATGAGCTGACTTGCCTCCCCACCCCCGTGTCTCCCCTGACCCCATAGCCGACCGGGCCACGGCGAGCAGGAGGTCCCCAAGTGCGTGGGGGGCCTGCAGGGGCTGTCCTTCCAGCAGGCAGGTCATGGCGGGCCTCAGCCTCCCCCACAGGGCCGGGGCCCATGGGGCAGGGCAAGAGGTGAATGCGTTGGTCAGCACGCCCAACGCCTGCAGGAGCTGCGGGGTGGACGCGGGCTGCAGGGCCTCTTCCAGCTGAGCCAGCAGCGAGCTGGCGAGCAGAGGCCACTGGGGGTCCAGGGGGGGGCCGCAGGGGGGACCACAGTTATGCAGGGCCAGGCCCAGGACGTGCACCAGGAGCTGCCCGGCCGCCGTGACCACAAACAGGCTGGGGTCCCCTTGCAGGGTGAGCAGGCGGTCCACGGCCCCTGCAGAGGACAGCAGGTTAGTAGGACCCCCAGGGCCCAGTCACCCCCTCCTGCCCTGAGCCAGGGGCTCTGCTCTGCTCCCCTTCCTCAGCACCCACCGAGATCGGCCAGGAAGCCCAGGGCGCCGGGGTGCTGGGCCAGAGAGTGCAGGCCCTGGATCCAGGCGCTGCGCACTGTGGGGGCCATCCAGGCCTCACGGCCAGGGGCGCCCTGCTCCCCAAAGAGCAGGGGCAGCAGCTTGGCCTGTGGGGAAGCAGAGGGGAATCATGGGGTGGCAGGCAAAGGGGCGCTGGGAAGGCTTCCCGGGGGGGCGGCAGGGCCCAGCCCACTGTGTGGGGTGCTCAGCGAGTCCAGCTCCACAGCCCCCTCCGGCCACACAGGAGACCCTCATTCCCCCAGGGCTCTACTGTGGTGGGCAGGCCAGGTGGAAGTGGAAACACCACCGCCCCCAGGGCCCAGCAGGTGGAGAGGTCAAGCCTGGCCTCTCGGGAGGGAGCCACTGGCACAAGTCTCGCGGTATCCCTCCCCAGGTCACGGGAGTCACAGGCTGGGCCGCCTACTCCCAGGGTGCTGCTGCCCATGTCAACTGGCCCGCGCTTACCTGCAGGAGATGGAAGCAGCTCTCCTGGGCTGAAAGCACGCCCGCAAGGCGCAGGGAGAATGCGAACACGGGCCTGCTGGGCTCCGGGCCCTCAGCCGAGCGCCTCAACAGCTCCACCAGGCAGGGGTGCTCCTGCAGTAGTCGCAGGCTGGGCCCTGCGCGAGAGACGGACAGAGGGATGGATGGATGGATGGGCGCTGGCCTGAGGGAGCGGCCTCTGTGTCCCTAGTCTGCCCAGCACCCCATGGGACAGATGCCCTGCTGCCTCCCCACTCTCCGGGCAGCTGGCGCCCTCTGCAAATCCCAGCAGTGGCTTCTGGAGGTTTTGGGACAAGACACCAGCCAGTGAGACAGAAAAGGCCCCCAGGACCGAGCAGCTCTCTTGCTATTCAAAGCGCAGGTTCAAGCCCCGCCCTGGACAAGCGCACACTGGGGAAAGCTGTGCTGAGTCCCTTGTCTCTCCCCCTCCAGTCTTTCCTGCCACCCCAGTGACCATGGGGTGGCACTGAACCTACAGAACCGACATAAACGTGAGAGGGAGCCTGCAAAAGCCAACAAACAAGAAGCTGCTCCCAGCCCCGCTCTCCCAGGGACTCTGATCTCCGACCTGTGAGCCAATTCAGGTGAGTGAACAGACAGCCTGCAGCGCCTGGTTCCAAGAGCAGAAGGACTAGGAAGAGGAAGAGAGAGAGAAAGAAAAGGCGGAGGAGGAGGAAGAGGAGGAGGAGGGAGGGCCGGTGTGCAAGCTTTTCAGTCCCCAAGGGTGGAGAGTGGAGGGTGGAGGGCAGGCGCAAAGGCGGCCTGGGGAGGGAGCAGCAGGTGCAGAGAACAGCCTCCAGCACCCCACAGCCCAGATGAGGAGGGAGGGCTTCCTCCAGGCCAGGAACCAGCTGGGGCTGAGGGGGCAGCCAGCTAGATGATTGCCGCACACGGGCCAGCACTCTCCTACTCAGCAGGAGCAGACGCCGGATGGGGCAGACCCTCAAGCTTTGGACCACAGGGCAGGGGCAGACAGACGCACGGGAGCCCCCACATGGCAGCAGACTCAGGGCTGGGGCGGCGCCAGTCACCGCAGGGCACGGGCACGCAGTCCTCAGGACACAGACACGCACGCAGGCAGGCTAGCTACTTGGTGAGCTCGCGCCTCTGCTGGACACCACCTGCCAGGCCCTGGAGTGGAGGACCCAAGAGCTTCCTAAGGAGTGAGGCTGCCCTCAGGGAGCCAGAACGTCTCTGTTGGGGCCCGGAGGTGGTACAGTGGCCAGAGCCTCAGACATAAGAGCAGAAGGCACAGAGTTCAACCCCTGGTACGTGATCAAGGCTCCAACATCCCAGGTTCAAGCCCCTGCATCGGTATCGACCAATGCTAGGCAACTTTTGACAAACTGATAGTAATAATGGTAACAATATTAATGCTAGTGAAATAGCACAGCAATTCTGCAAAAAGATTCTCCTTGGGGAATGTTATGCATGTACAAACTATTGTACTTAATGTTGAATGTAAATCACTAACTCCCCAATAAATAAAAAAAATCAGAAAAAAAAAAAACTCTCCTGCCTGAGGCTCTGAGGTTCCAAGTTCAATGCCCTGCACCACCATCAGCCTGAGCTGAGCAGGGCTCTGAGACACACACCCGCAGAAGCAGAAAGAAATTGGTTTCTTAAAACTGGTTCCTGTGGTCCGGGAGGTGGCGCAGTGGACAAAGCATTGGATTCTCAAGCACGCAGTCCTGAGTTCAATTCCCGGGAGCACATGTACCAGAGTGATGTCTGGTTCTTTCTCTCTCCTCTTATACTTCTCATTAGTAAATAAATAAAATCTTCAAAAAAAAAAAAAAAAAACTGGTTCCTAATTCCAAAGAGCGCCAGCAGAGCTGTGCCCCAGCCCCGGAGCCAAGGACGGGCGCCCTGATCCTGCCTGTCCTGGGGACTAGGGGGGCGGAGGGCCTGGTCCTGTCTGTCCCCAGGGAGGGCCCTGAGCGAGTGCTTGGCGCCCACCTCACCTGCCGCGGCCAAGGAGCGGAACCAGTCCAGAAGCTTCTCCAGACACGTGTCATCAGGCTCGGGCAGCCGGGGGTCAGCCAGCACGGCGCAGAGGGCCGGGAGGAGGCGGGAGCTCTCGGGGTCCATGGCGGCCCGGCTGCGGGAACAAGGTGAAGCTGTCAGGCCCGCGGGCACCGCAGGGTCGCCAGGAACCCGCAGCCTCGGCCCGCACTGAATGGGCCCTTGCACGGGAGCGGGTACGCTGCGGGCCGGGGCGTGGGGTGGCAATGCAGTCAAATGAAGAGCATCGCCACCCACCCAAAGGGACGACCCGACTCAGTACCAGGAATCAGCACGCGCCTCCTACACGAGCTCAGAAAGCCCGCGCCGCGAAGCACCACCCCGACGCAGGCTGCCTGGGTCCGCCCCCTCTAACCACGCCTCGACGTCAGCCAAGGCCGCCTCGAAACCACGCCCCGACGCAGCCTGGTTCCCCAACCACAAACACCCTGACGCATGCGTGGCCCCGCCTCCTCCTCTGAGCCCCGTCCCGACAGCCGATCTCGCTCCCTCGAAAACACACGCGGCCAAGCCCCGCCTGTGTAGCCCCGCCTCCAACGCAGCATGGCCCCACCCCCACGTACAAACAAGCCCCGCCCTTTCCGAACAAGGCCCCGTCCCCGACACGCATAGGTTCCCGGCACAGCTGCGCCCCCACCGGCGTCCGGCCTGCGCACACGAAGCCGGCCCAGCGCTAGCCCCGTCCCACACACGCTCTAGGCCTCGCATACGCGGGCCCGACCCATCAGATCACACGCATGCGCCGCCTTGACGGAAATGTGCCTTAATGGAAACGTTCTTACCGGTCCTGCCTGGACTCTCTTCCAACCAATGCCCAGTTTCACAGCGACGCTCTTTCGAGCCCCTTCCCCCCCCCCTCACACAAGCAGGCCCCGCCCCAAGCTTGCGCTGGCCACGCCCACCGCACCCTCAGTTCACGCATGACGCATGCGTCGTCCCCACTCGACGTACATGCAGGCCCCGCCCTGGCGCAAGCATTAGCCCCACCCCGACACACTACGAGGCCCCGCCTGACTCCGTGATGGCCACGCCCACATGCTCAGACTACCCCTATCCCTGGGACGCACACCCTCGGGGGTCTGCTACGGGGTCCTGAGGGAACTGCGGACCAGGGACCTGCGGCCGCACCCCTCAGGCCTCCCGGTAGATTCGGGGCCCAGACTTAGATTGAATTGAGCTGCGCCCAAGGGAGCCGAGACAGCCAGCACCGACGGAGACGCCCAGATGGCCCGCCCTCGAGGAAGAGAGCTATAAAGGGCGTGGCCGTAGAGGGCGGGGCCTAGCTCTTGGGCGGGTCCAGGCGAGGGCGGGGTCTCGCTGTCGGGGTGGGCCGGCAGGTGGAAGCACCTGTGGGTGCCCAAGTAACCTGGTCTCCAAGACAACGGCCAGGTGACCGAGGTTCTGTAAGACTCTTCTGCCCCAGGCTCCCAGGTTCAATCTCCAGCACCATCATCAGCCAGAGCTCAGCAGGGCTCTAGGGTCTCTCTCTCTATCTCACTAAAATAAATTTTTACAAATTACAAAAACCTAAGGACGGTAGCACAGCGGGTGTAAGCGCACGTGGCTCAAAGTGCAAGGACCGGCGTGAGCATCCCGGTTGGAGCCCCCGGCTCCCCACCTGCAGGGGGGTCGCTTCACAAGCGGTAAAGCAAGTCTGCAGGTGTTTATCTTTCTCTTCCCCTCTCTGTCTCCCCTCCTCTCTCCATTTCTCTCTGTCCTATCTAACAACGACAACATCAATAACAACAATAAGTACAATAACAATAAAAAATACAAGGGCAACAAAAGGGGAAATAAATATAAATAAAGAAAAGAATTTTAAAAATTACAAAAACAGGGGCCGGGCAGTAGTGTGGCGGGTTAAGTGCACATGCTGTGAAGCACAAGGACGGGTGTAAGGATCCCCACATAAAAATAACAATAACAACACAGGGCTGGATACACAGCACAAGGGTTCTTCAAAGATTCTCCTGACTGAGGCTATGAGGTCCTAGGTTCTGTCCCCAGTACCACACCATCAGCCAGAGCTGAGCAGGGCTCTGTTTTTTTTAATTAGATAAACTGCCTAGGCACTAAAGTACTGCAAGCCATTGCTAAATAAATACAGAAATGTGTTTGTTTGGTTTTTTTGGAGGGGCAGGTGGTGCATCTGGCTGAACACACACATTACAGTGAACAGGACCCGGGTTCAAGTCCCCAGATCCCCACCTGCATGGGGGAAGCTTCACGAGTGGAAGCAGGGCTGCAGATGTTTCTCTGTCTCTCTATCCTTCCCCTCTCAATTTTTCTCTGTGCTATGAATTTTTAAAAAAATATATTAATAAAATGATTATTTAAGGGGCTGGATGGTGGCATCCTTGCTTGAGTGCACATTAATTACCATGCACAGGGAGTAGGGTGGTAGCTCAGTGGGTTAAGCGCAGGTGGCGCAAAGCGCAAGGCAGCATAAAGATCCCGGTTCGAGCCCCCAGCTCCCCACCTGCAGGGGAGTCGCTTCACAGGAGGTGAAGCAGGTCTGCAGGTGTCTGTCTTTCTCTCCCCCTTTCTGTCTTCCCCTCCTCTCTCCATTTCTCTCTGTTCTATCCAACAATGACGACATCAATAACAACAATAATAACTACAACAACAATAATAACTACAACAACAATGAAAAACAAGGGCAACAAAAGGGAAAATAAATATTAAAAAATAAAAAATATGTAAAAAATAAATAAAAATTTCCACGCACAAATTCATGAGCTCAAATCGTCGGACCCCACCTGCAGAGGGGAAGCTTTGTGAGCAGTGAAGCAGGGCTGCAGGTGTCTCTTTCTCCCCTTCCCCTCTCAATTTAATGGCTATGCAGACTCTCCTGCCTAAAGCTCCAAAATCCCAGGCTTAATTCCGCACACCACCGTCAGCCAGAGGCTGACATTTGAGCGCACGTTACAATGCACAAGGTCCTGGGTTCGAGCCCCCAATCCCCACCTGCAGGGGGAAAGCTTTGTAAGTGGTGAAGCAGGGCTGCAAGTGTCTCTCTCTTTCTCTCTCCCTCTCTATGTCCTCCTCTCTCAATTCCTGGCTGTGTCCATCCAGTGCTCTAGTAAAAAAAGGGGGGAGGGGCGGTAGCGCAGCAGGTTAAGCGCACATGGCTCAAAGCGCAAACACCAGCATAAGGATCCCAGTTCGAGCCCCCAGCTCCCCACCTACAGGGGAGTCGCTTCACAGGCAGTGAAGCAGGTCTGCAGGTGTCTGTCTTTCTCTCTCCCTGTCTTCCCCTCCTCTCTCCATTTTTCTCTGTCCTGTTCAACAACAACAATAACTACAACAACAATAAAAAACAACAAGGGCAACAAAATGGAATAAATAAATTAAATTAAATAAATAAATAGGGAGTCGGCTGGTAGCGCAGAAGGTTAATTGCAGGTGGCACAAAGCCCAAGGACTGGTGTAAGGATCCCAGTCTGAGCCCCCGGCTCCCCATCTGCAGGGGAGTCGCTTCACAGGTGGTGAAGCAGGTCTGCAGGTGTCTGTCTTTCTCTCCCCATCTCTGTCTTCTCCTCCTCTTTCCATTTCTCTCTGTCCTATCCAACAAGGACAACATCAATAACAACAACAACTGCAACAACAATAAAAAGGGCAAAAAAAGGAAATAAATAAATATTAAAAATTAAATAAATAAGTAAATAAAATAACTCAGTGGTCTGGGAGGTGGTGCAGTGGATAAAGCATTAGACACTCAAATGTGAGGTCCTGAATTCAATCCCCGGCAGCACAAATAACCAGCATAGTGATGCCTGGTTATTTTTCTATCCTCTTATCTTTCTCATAAATAAATAAATAAAATCTAACTAAAAAACAAGACTAGATGCCTAAGCATGAGGTCCCTAGTTCAACCCCCTATGAGCTAGAATGATGTCAACCCCCTATGAGCTAGAATGATGCTGTCCGTCTCTAACAAATCTTTTTAGAAAGTGGGGGTGGTGGTGATGGGAGTATAAATCCCAGGGAAGCCCTCGTGGCAAAAAGAAAAAGAAAGGAAGGAAAAATACGTGTGTGTGAACATCAGGGACCTGTGTGTGTGTTTGGGGCGGGCAGTGAAGTGCAGGTCTGTCCGCTGTGCCACCTGCTGGGCCCTAGGAGAGTTGCAGCTCTTGTTTTCGCTTTATTTTTATTTTACAATTTACTGGATAGACACAGCCAGGAATCGAGAGAGAAGGGGGAGATAGAGAGGGAGAGAGACAGAGAGACAGAGATAACCCAGGACCTTGTGCATCGTAACGTGCACTCAACCAGATGTGTCTATCACGACACCCCCCCCCCACTATGCACTCTCAACACTCCTGGAAACTTCTAGTGGGTGCTGCAGCTAAGAACACAGAAGGGGCCCCCAGGGCTGGCTCCTTGACCTAACTCAAGCCCTGGAGGTGCCACTGCTGCCTCCCAGACTACAGCCCAGCAACTCCGGGTACTCTCATTACGTGTCCTTAATTTTTCTGCTGTTCAGGATGCATTAATTTTATTTTATTTTATTTTTGCCTCCAAGGTTATCACTGGGACTTGGTGCCTGCACTATGAATCCACTGCTCCTGGTGGCAATTTTTTTATATTTATTTTTTATTCTTTTTTGTTGCCCTTGTTTTATTGTTGTAGCTATTGTTGTTGTTATTGATGTCTTCATTGTTGGATAGGACAGAATTGGAGAAAGGAGGGGAAGGCAGAGATGGAGAGAGAAAGATAGACACCTGCAGACCTGCTTCACCGCCTGTGAAGCAACTCCCCTGCAGGTGGGGAGCCGGGGGCTCAAACCTGGATCCTTATGCTTATTGTGTTTTGCATAAATCATGGTCTTAACCCGCTGTGCTACCGCCCGACTCCCCTTTTTTTTCCATTTTATTGGACAGGACAGAGAAAAATTGAGACAGAAGTGGAGACAGAGAGAAAGATAGACACTTGCAGCCCTGCTTCACCACTTGTGAAGCTTCCTCCCTGCAAGTGGGGAGCCGGGGGCTCGAGCCCGGGGCCTTGTGCTTAGTATTATGTGCGCTTAGGCAGGTGTGCGCCCGCCCACACCCCTCTATCTCCTTCTCTATCTTCTCTCTCAATTTCTCTCTGCCCTATAGAATAAAATGGAGGAGGGGGTGGAGGCGAAAATGGCCACCAAGAGCAGTGGATTTGTAGTGCTGATACCAAGTCTCACGGATAAACCTGGAGGCAAAAAAAAGGTAGATTGTTGGCATAGGAAATATTGTAGTGGCGGTGCAGAAGACTTTAATGCCCAAGATACAAAAGCTCCAAGTTCTGTCCCCCACGCCAGCACAAGCCAGCACTGAACAGCGCTCTGGTAAAATAATAACATCAAAAACAAAAAAATGGGAGTCGGGCGGTAGCGCAGCAGGTTAAGCACAGGTGGCGCAAAGCGCAAGGAGTGGCATTAAGGATCCTGGTTCCAGTCCCCGGCTCCCCACCTACAGGGGCATCACTTCACAAGCAGTGAAGCAGGTCTGTAGGTGTCTGTCTTTCTCTCCCCTCTCTGTCTTCCCCTCCTCTCTCCATTTCTCTGTCCTATCCAACAACGACAACATCAATAACAACTACAACAATAAAACAACAAGAGCAACAAAAGGGAATAAATAAATGAAATATAAAAAATAAAATACAAAAACAAAAAACCCAGAAGGTGGAGCAGTGAATGAAGTCTGGACCTCCTGAGCATGAGGTCCTGAGTTCAAGCCCTGGCATCACATCTGGTTCTCTTTCACCTCTTTCACTTTCTGTCATTTATATATAAAATCAGGGGCCCAGGTTGTGACACAGCCAATTGAACGCACACATTACAGTGCACAGGAACCCAGGTTCAAGCTTCCGCTCCGCATCTGCAGGGGGGCTGCTTCAGGACCAGTGAGGTAGGTCTGCAGGTGTCTCTTGTCTCTCTCTCTCTCTTCCTCTCAAATTCTGGTTGTCTCTATTCAAAAAATAAAGATAATAAAAAATTAAAGGGCTTCCTCAGCCATGGTTTCACTTATCTGAGAAGAGGGGAAAAAGGAAGGACACTGGGAGTCGGGCGGTAGCGCAGCGGGTTAAGCGCAGGTGGCGCAAAGCACAAGGACCGGCATAAGGATCCCGGTTCGAACCCCAGCTCCCCACCTTCAGGGGAGTCACTTCACAGGCGGTGAAGCAGGTCTGCAGGTGTCTATCTTTCTCTCCTCCTCTCTGTCTTCCCCTCCTCTCTCCATTTCTCTCTGTCCTATCCAACAACGACGACTACAACAATAAAACAACAAGGGCAACAAAAGGGAATAAATAAATAAAATAAAATATTTTTTTTAAAAAAAGGAAGGACACTCAGAAACAGGTGTCGGAGTGACTTAAAAAGGGAAAGAAGGCAGGACAATAGAAAAATGAGAAAAAATGTAAAGTTATAGACAGATAGTTATAGAAATAATAGTCACCCCATAACTGTGACCTTGGGAGAACCACTGCAGTTTCCAGTGGAGGGGATGGGGACACAGAACTCTGGTGGTGGGAACGGCATGAAATTAAACCCATTAGCTCATAATATTGTAAATCCAGGGCTGGGGGAGACAGCACAGGGGTTCTGCAAGACTCTCCTGCCTGAGGCTCTGAGGTCCCAGGTTCAAGTCCCAGCACCACCATCAGCTAGAGCTGAGAGGGCTCTGGGAAAATAAGATAAATAATGATGATGACGATGATGGTGGTGGTGGTGGAGCTGGGGAGACAGCATGATGGTTCTGCAAATAACTCTCCTGCCTGAGTCTCTGAGGATACAGGTTCAATCCCCAGCACCACCATCAATCAGCCAGAGTTGGGCAGGGCTCTGGTCTCTCTCTGTATCTTTCTCATTAAAGATAAATGAAAATATCTTTAAAAATTGTAAATCAGGGCTGGGGAGACAGCATAATAGTTCTGCAAAAGACTCTCATGCCTGAGCTCGGTTCGGTTGCAGTGTACCTTGAGCATGACTTCTCCCTCTCTCGCTCCTTTTCGCTGGCCGCCTGCCTTACCCTTCAGACCTCCAGTCAAGATGAGTGATAAACCTGACTTGTCTGAAGTGGAAAAGTTTGATAGATCAAAACTGAAGAAAACCAATACTGAAGAAAAAAAACACCCTTCCCTCGAAAGAAACTATCCAGCAGGAGAAAGAGTGTGTCCAAACATCATAAAATGAGGATCTCCTTCCAAAAGCAATGTCTTAGTTTGGAGCCTTTTTCTTCATGTGATGTAGATGGTTTAAGCATCTGGTGCCTGCTCACCCGTACCCCCTGACTGAGAGGCCAGGAGTAGTTAGTTTTTCCCTACATTCATATTTAAATTTTCTATTGTTGTGTGAATTCCAGCTAACAGATGCTGCCAATAATCTCACTATCATTGACCTTTTAATGTATAATCCCTTGTACTCTCAAAGGGTTAGCCACTTTTCATTTTGTGGAATGGTGATTGTGTAATTTTGTGATGTCTCCATTGCTCCATGATTTTCATGAAGTGATATGCATTTGTAATTTCACAGTTTTTTTCCCTCATTTCTAATGTAGTGATAAAATGAAAAAATGTAATAATGAAAAAAAAAAAAAAAAAAGACTCTCATGCCTGAGGCTCTGAGGTCCCAGGTTCAATTCCCAGCACCACCATAAGCCAGAGCTGTGCAGTGCTCTGGTCTTTCTCTCTGTATCTCTCTCTCATTAAAATAAAATGAACTATTAACAAAAAATTGTAAATCAAAATTGAATCACTAATAAAAAGTAAATAGAAAAAAAAGAAAAAGAGAAGAGAAGGGCTTCCCCAGCCCTAGAGCCTGGGCGGTGGCTGGCAGGTCACCTGCCCAGGTGAGGGGCGATGAGGGGCGTGCAAAGCACCCCCCCCACACACACTCCCCGCTCGAAGGTGGTGGCGCAGGCGTAGTGAGTGGTGACCGGCCGAGAGCGCCCAGGCCCCGCCCCCGCCCCAGGCGCGCGGGGCTCTCCGCTCATGCGCACACCTGGCCGAACACATCCGGGGCTCGCGCGGTTGCCATGGCAGCGAGGAGGCGGCGGGCAGCCCGCGAAGACCTAGCGGGTCAGCGCCGCGGTCATGTCGGGGGGCGCCGGGGAGCCGGGGTCGGACTCGGTGAGCAGGCGGGATCTGGGGGGGGGGGCTGGGGGTACTGGGGGCCGACGTGTTGCCGGGCGCGGGCGCCGCTGGGATTGTTAGCGCATAAGCGCCGCCCCGCCCGCCGCCTCCTCCTGGAAGCCCTCCTGACGCCGCCCCGCACTGTCCGGCGCCTGGTTGGCCAGAGCCCCCCCCTCACGTAAGTGCCCCGGGAGGGCGGCCTGCAGGAGGGGCCCGACCCCGCCCAGGACCGTGCACGAACCCCCCCTCCCATGGCCCGGCTCACCCACGGCCTCGAGCGGGAGTGCAGGAAGGCCGGCCGGCGGCTGGGAGGGCCGCCTTGGACCCGGGGCCAAGCGGCGCGCCCGGAGCCACGCATCCCGCAGGGGTGCCCCGACCTGCAGGTGCACAGGCCTGGGGCGGGCGCGGGCGGGATTGGGGGCACGGGGTCAGCGCTGACCACCCCCGTCACTCCCCAGACCCCACCACCCTGCTGCCTCCCCCGGGGTCTCGTCCCCCTGCCTGCACACGGCGTCCAGGCGCTCACCGCACCCCTGGCCAGTGCTGAGGGCTGGGGCGCCCTGGCTTGGGCCCCTCCCTGGCAGCCCCTCCCAGGAGGACCGGGTTGTCCGGAGTCGAGTCCCGCCGCACGTGGCCCAGGGCGCCACCTGCCGGCGGCCAGAGGTCGCTGCTGCGCCCGGCCGCGCGCGCTCGCTGCCCCTGCGCTCCTGTCTTCCTTCTGGAGTTCAGCTTTTAGATGACTTGTTCGTTTACTCTACTGGACAGAGACAGAGAGACCCCCGCGGCCCTGCCCAGCGGCTTGTGAAGGCTTCCCCCCTGCAGGCGGGGAGCGGGGGCTCGAACCCGCGGCCCGGCACTCTGGCAGGCGCTCTCCATTGCCTCAGAGCCCCCCGGAGTGCCCGGTGCCCACGGGGTGAGGAGCCGGCTCAGGGCGCCAGCGGTGTTCCCGCCACTCCACTCCATCCGCCTGCGGTGCACGAGGGGCCGCTGTGCAGAGATGTGACCCCCCCCTCTCTCGCAGAGTGAGGACGCCCTGTCGGCTAGCACCTTTGACTCCGGTTCTGAGGCGGTGAGTGGGCTGGGGGCCGCCCAGGCCCACGCCTACAGCCCGCAGGTCAGTCTCCGCCCTGGCCCAGCAGGGTGAGGGGTGGGGGCGCCCTACACCACCTGGGGGCACCTGGGCTGAGCCTCCTCTCAGGAGGGAGTCACTGCCCTCCAGCACTGGGTCCTCACTGCCCTGGGCACCCAGGGGGAGGGGGAGGTGGGCACACCGTGGGCAGTGGGGCCCAGCCCCTTCTGGGGAGGGCCAAGCCTGGAGGGCCTGCAGAGAGGACTTGTCCCTGTGGGCGCATCACCCACCCAGCAGCCTCTCCCCCTCCCCTGCAGAGAGTACAGGGGAGTGCCCGCAGACCTCTGCCCACTTCACTGCGTGAGTACAGCTCCTGGGCCTCCGCTCAGCAGGTGGGAGGGACCCTCTTTGAGGTCTGCCTGGCCACTGCTCTGCTTTGCCCCTCGGGTGCTCCCAGACTGGGGGGGGGCAGAACCAGTCTTCAGAGAGGCAGGTCCCACAAGCTCATGGCCTTTACGTGTAGACGTGAGGCCCCGGGTGGGAGGCCACAGGCTCATCCACTGGTGTCCATTGGTGCTGGTGGACACACGGGGTCCTTGCACTGCTGTCTCTGGTCCTGTGGTGGCTGGGCTCTGGGCTGAGACGCGGGTTAGCTGGAGGCCTATGGGAGGGGAGAACCGGGGTCCGCTGTTCCCTGTCACGGACCTTTCTCACACCCTTCGGTTCTTCAGGGGCGGGTGGGGACACCATGGCCCGGGGCTGAGTGGCCGGCCACCCGTGAGGCTGCTCGGGGTTGCCTGTATGTGCCGGCCCTGCCAACCTGGCCCCGGGACCACGTGTGACTGAGCCGCCCGGTACTCCCCAGAGTCGCCCTACTACTCCAGACCCAGGAAGGTGGCCTCCTGGCGCTCCCTGAGGTCCGCAGCCAGTGTGCCTGTGGCCAGCCGCATGTCCCCGACCCCCCAGAAGCTGTGGCTGGCCCCCTCCAAGCAAGGTAGGCTGCCCATCACCTCCCACCGGTCCAGTCATAGAGGGAGGGCCCGGGCCGGGCAGGCAGGGTTCCCAGAGGAGGAGCGTGGGGGGTGGGGGTCCCGACCGCTCAGGAATGTCCTGGACCCACGGGGCCTCCTGCCGGACCGAGCCTCTGCCCGGACAGCCGGAGCGCCCCCCAGCCACGTCCACCCCGCAGGTCATGTGCCTGGGACACCCGCATACAGGGAGAAGGAGGCCATGTACGAGGAGATCCTGGAGCTGAAGAAGGTGCGTCTCATGCCCTCAGGCTGTCGCCGCCCGTCACCTCCCACCCGTCCAAGTGCCAGAGGGCTAGGCTGGGCCAGGGTGGAAAGGCGGCTGGCAGTGTGGTGCCAGGAAACAGCCCAGTGCCCACTCCCTCCCTCACCTGCCACCAACTGCCCTGCCGTGCCAGAGTGCCTCTGGGGACGGGCTCCCACACGCCGGCCGTGCCCAGCGAGGTGTGACACTGACTGAGTGGGTGTGGGTGGTCCTCTCTGCCCTGGGTGCTCTCCCCTGACGCCCATCCAAGGGCTGAGGGGAGCAGCACTATGGCCCGTTAGGACACTGCAGGGGATGGGCCGGACACGCCCCCGCGCCCTCATGAGGGTCCCTCTTGCCTGATACCCAGGGGCCAGGGGCTGCGCCCTCAGCCACGAGTGAGGTTCCATCCTCTCATCTCCCAAGCCTTTCCACAGCATGGAGTGGGTCTCACAGTCGTGGCGAGAGGCTCTGTCCCTCACCTGGCTCCCTGGGCCGCGTGGTACCAGTGCTGAGTCGTATGCTAGGGAGTATGGGGAGAGCCTTCAACCACCCAGGGAGCTCCTGTGTGCCAGGGCTCGAACCCAGGGCCTTGTGCATGGTGAAGCTTTTGCTGTACCCACTGAGCTGTCGTTTTAGTTGTTCTTCTGGAATCATGTTGCTCGGTTTCTAAATATAATTTGTTTTGCCTCCAGGGTTGTCTCTGGGGCTCAGTGCCGGCACTGCAAATCCACTGCTCCTGGAGGCCATTTTTTCCAATTTATTGGCCAGAAAAGAGAAACTGAGAGAGAAGGGGGAGATAGGGAGAGACGACACCTGCAGACCTGCTTAATCTCTTGTGACGCATCCCCCCTGCAGGTGGGGGAGCTGGGGGCTCGAACCTGGATCCTAGCACGGGTCTTTGTGCACTGTACTATGTGTGTTTGACCCTATGCGCCACCACCTGGCCCCTGAATATGATATTTAAAAGGTTCTTGCTCCTTTTTTACAGAAACCATACTCAGGTCCTTGCACACACACTGATGCCAGACCACCCCCACCCAGGTTTTCGTTTTGTATTTTGAGAGAGGGAGAAAAGAGAGACCCCTGAGGCAGTGGGCACGCCTGTGGGCCATTTCTTTCGCACAAGCTGAGATTTCCCATGTGGTCCAGGCTTCCTGTCACCACATGCGCTCTGGCCTATCCCATGAACCTAGGACCTCTGTTCCTGCCGACTCCTGCCTGCCTGCCTGCCTGCCTGTCTGTCTGTCTTTCTGACCCGCCGGCTGTGTGTCTGCTCCGAGCCGTGTCAGCGCTGGCACTTCCCGCGTCCTGCCCCATTTCCCTCACAGTTGCTCCAAGAGCTGTGGGCATAACCGGGCATGCTTGCTGCTTCTCTGTATTTCGCTTACAGACTTTTAAGTCTTACCTGTCTCTCATGTTACCAGGTAAAGACAGTAAGGGAGAAGGAAAGAGCAGCTGAAGAGAGACAGGTGTCTCAGTCCCGCATCACCACTCTGGCAGCTTCCCTTTCAGGAAGAGGGAGAGATACAGAGGGAGGGAGAGATGGCACAGCCTGGCAGTTTTCCGTGCAGGGTGGGCGCACTGCACAGCTGAGCCACCTGGCAGGCCCACCCCTGCCCTCTGCCGCTTTCCTGTTGGTCCCTGCCCACCGTGGGTGCCCAGCAGCCCAGGCACATTCCTGTGGGTGGTGTGAGGGCATCAGTGGGGCGCCCCCACATCCCTGTAGTCCGTGGCTCCTCACCACTCTGGTGTCCCCGTGCTGGGCCTTGCTCGGCCTATCTGCGTGCAGCTCTCTGCCAGCCCTTGGTGCCCTGCCCTCGGAAAGACCTCCTTCCCCACCCTGAGGTCTGGGCAGCACATGAATGTTCAGTTCGTGCAGGGTGGGGGGTGTAGCCCCCAGGTGCAGGTCGCACTCGGTCACCCCACCCCTGCCCTCTTGCTCTGTGGCTGTTGAGAAAGCCAGGGTCCTGCCCTCCCAGGCGCGTCCTAAGCGTGGTGGGTGCTGTCTGTTATTTTCAAATGCTTGATTAGTTATCGTGGGCAGGGAGGTGGTTCAGGAATTGAACCCACGGCCCTTGGGCCTCTGCCCTCGTGCTGGCGCTTGGCCTCTTACAGCGAGGATGCGGGGCTCTGCCCTGAGGGGCGTGCCTGCCAGGGTCTCCAGGGGCCACAGCCGGTGCAGTGAACTGCCCTGCACAGGGTCCAGGCATGGCTGGGCCTGGTGGGGAACTCTGGGCCCTGGAAGGCCGTCCTCCCTCGTGCTGGATCTCCCAGCCCCACCACCTCCTACACACGTCGCGTCTGGCAGGGTCGTGCCTCGAGGTGACTGTCGTGGGTGAGCCTGTCTCAGCATGTGTCCCGGTGCAAGCATCCTGGTGCGGGGCCCTCTCTCTCCAGTCGCTGCATGTGCAGAAGGGGGACATGGACGTGCTCAGGGCCCGGCTGCAGCGCCTGCAGGAGGAGAACAGCCGGAAGGACCGGCAGATGAGGCAGTTGCTGGAGCCTTCGCACGTGAGTGCCTAGCCTGGCCAGCACCGCCCGCAGGAGCCTGCCCAACCCTCCTCACTGTCCGTCTGCTTACCGCAGGGCCCCGAGTTCGTTCGGACTCTGGTGGAGAAATGGCCAGATGCCGGCTGGGTGAGTATGGCCTGGGCAGCTCAGAGCCCGCCCCTCGCCCTCCCAGAGCCGCAGGACCACAGGGTCTCCCTGAAGAGGAGAGACCAATGCGAGATTGCCAGCAAGCCTGTGGCGAGGCCACCTGGCACAGCCAGGGAAGGGGGCAGTTGGGCCAAGGCCTGAAGATGCTGCCGTGCGTGTCAGCCTGAACATGAGGCCACAGAGAAGGAGAAGGAGCAAGGTGACCTGGCGTGGGGACGCCTTTCCCCACCAGCCTTACAGAGGGGAGGAGCTGGCAGCAAAGCCGGAGGAAGGGGCCGGACATACTCCAGGACTCACTCATCCAGGCAGGATGAGCTAACATAGCAGCAGGGCGGCTTGGCCTCGGAGAGCCAGGGGCCTGGCGGGGCCGTGGCCTGGTCACCTCAACTCTGCACTTGGATCAGATGGGACGTCGGGCAGGGGAGGCTTTCCCCACTGGCTACAGCCCTGGATACCACTCACCCACCTGCCCATGTCACCTCCCGGGGTCTCACAGCAAGGCCTTTGCCTGCGGGTACAGTTATGGAATCAGAGGCCAGGCCCCTGAGACTCCTGCCATGGGGTCCTGGCCACGACCCCAAGCTCTGTGACATCCGCCCTCCACCAGCTGTGGACAGCTGGGAGACCGTCACACAGTGTTGGCTCTCGAACCCTCCGCGGGAGACAAGCCATGCATACCAGCTGGAGCAGACACCAAAGCCAGGGCCCGGTGCCCCGTCCCGCTTGGCCGTGTCTCACCATGAAAAGCCAGAGGGGCCGCCCAGCCATGGGCCGTTCAACCAGCTCGGGACAAGGCGCATCCAGTGTGGGCCCTGCTGGAGCCAGGAATCTCTGGGGAGGGAGATCTGAGGGGTAGAAGCCAGTGCCTCGCCCACAGTACCTGGTAGCCAGGGAGGGCACTGACAAGCCTTGGCCCTTTCCAGACAGGGACTCCCCGCGGCCGCTATGCCAGCCTCACAGTTTTCCAGTCTCGTTTCGTTCTTTCTTTACTGGTTGACTTGAGCCCAAGTGTCACTCTGGGGTCAAACTCAGGACCTCTGGCTCAGGGTCCAGTGCCCGCCACCCCTCCTCCCAGGCCGCTTTGGCCTTTCCTGAGCACGTCTGGTGTTTGTCTTCTTTCTCTTGAGTTTGAGAGGTCACTGCAGAGCAGGGGTCAGGTGTGGCTCTTACCCAGCTGTGTCTGTGCCCTGTGCCCACACTGTCCTCCCGGGCGGGTGGCACCCCAAGGCCGTAGCTGTGTGGGGCCTGGCAGACTGGTCGCCGAGGGCGGGCCAAGTGCAGGGGAGTGCGGGGTTTTTGGGCGGTCACACTGTGTTCCATCAAAGGTGGCACACAGTGTGGGCCAGGCCACAGGTGTCCACGTAAACGGGCTCCGGCTTAGGGACCTACGTGGGCTGCCTCTCGCCATGGTGTGGGCAGGAAGGGCCCTGCGGCACCATCAGGTGGTCCTGGTGCCGACATTCAGACCCAGGCCCACATGTAGAGGGCTCTACCCACTTCCCTGAGCCTGTCAACCATACGCGTTCAGGTCACCGGCGTCATCATCGGGTGCACGTTGAGCGCTTAGGGAGTCATCTCCCCAATTGGGCAGCTGTACCCCATGGTCCCCCGCACCTCCCAGGTGACCCTGCATTGAGCTGTCCCCGGAGGTCAGTGGTAGCCTGCTGGGGTGTCCCAGCCTGCCTTCCAGAACATGTGGCAGGTCCTCAGGGCACCCTGGCCCATCCAGGCAGAAAGCTGGGAGGAAGCCAGCCAGGGGCCACTGGGTAATCGGGATCCATGGGCAGCTGGGCCTCACGCCGAGCTCTCCGCAGGTCATTAACGGTCTCAAGCAGCGGATCCTCAAGCTGGAGCAGCAGTGCAAAGACAAAGATAGCATCATCACGTAGGTCCCCGCCCCGAGCCCCTCTGTCCCTATGTCCATCCCCTCAGGGAGGCCATCCACACCCCCACCTGACTGGCCTATAGCGTCCCTGTCCCCACCCATGTGGCACTCCTCCCCCACCATCGCCCCCGCACCCCACCACCTCCCCTGCATGGTCCCCTGGTGCGAGCAAGGCCCTTCCCTTGAACTGGCCCTGTGTGAGCTAGAGCCGTTCCTTCTCTGCTTCTGTGCTGCTGGGAAGCCCTTGGGCTCTGCCCACGGTGCTCGTGCCCTTGTGCTTGGCTTCCAGCAAGCTGCAGTCAGACCTGAAGACCACCAGTCTGGAGGAGATGCACGTGGCCATGGAAGCCTGCTATGAGGAGGTGACACCTGCCTTGCCCCCCATGAGCATGCCCACCCCACCCCTTGGCCCCTCCACCCTGTGACGGGCATTTGGTGCTGCAGATCCGCCGTCTCCAGACCCTGCTGGCAGCTTCTGAGACGACAAGCAGGAAGTACGAGCCTCCCTGGGCAGCTGCGTCCTGGGGTGCCACTTGCTGCTCCATTTCTTGGAAGTAGGGTGCCCTGTTCCTGTGGGACCCCTATGCCACCCCCCAGACCTGAGTGGTCCTCCCACCCCCACCAACCCTGGGCAGTGGCTCTGTCCGGGAGCCCCATCAGAGCCTATCCTGGAGCACAAGCTGCCCTCGCCGGTCCTAGTCTCCTCCAGGGCCCTGGCTCCCCCAGGGTCTGGTTCCTTTACCCCTGCCCCTACTGTTCCAGGAGGGGAAGGGAGGGGAGGCACAGCCCCGGGCTGTGAATGTGGGCCTCACGGTGCCCCTGTCAGGCCCCCCCTAGACAAGAGGAGTGGGCTACGGCGGCAGAAGGTGAGCAGCGCCCTGCTGAGCCTGTCCCGAGACGTGCAGGAGCTCACCGAGGAGAACCAGAGCCTCAAGGAGGACCTGGACCGGCTGCTGAGCAGCGACCCCTCCAACAAGAGGGGGACCTGCCCCGCCACGCCCACCGGGGACACTGCGGGGGACAAGAAAAGCCACGGTGCGTGGGCCTCACGCGGTCCCCGCGTCACCCTCTGGGAGCCCCGTGAGCAGGGTGTGGCCCACCTGGAACCATGGTCTTTGGGGGTATGAGGCAGAGTCGGAGGACCTTGGGTGTGAGGTGGCCCTGGGGTGCTGCAGGGACCCGGTCATCCAGTGGGGAGGTCCCTCCTCCCCCCCAGCAGCTGGCCAGGGGCTAGGATGTGTTCCGGAAACAAAGGGGGTGGTGCAGGTCCTCAGGAAGGGGCCTCACTGAGCCCTGGAGGGAGTGGGGGGTGGGAGGCTCCATGTGCAGCCCCTCATCCCCCACCCCCAGGCTACGTGGAGTGGAGCAAGCCCCGCCTGCTGCGCCGCATCACGGAGCTGGAGAAGGTCAGTCTGGGGGCCCCCTGAGCTATGCTCCACCCCACAGGGCCACCCCATACCTGCCCACAATCCCCAGGTGGCTACAGTCATACCCTCCTGGTCCCTGGGAGGGGGGTGGGGTGCCTGATGACAGCCACATAGAGAATGTGTCCTGCAGACAACCGGCAGGTGCAGAAGGGGCCTCAGCCTCCTGGGGGCGCCTGCAGTTGTGGGGCCCCAGGCTCAGCTCTGGTTCTGGCTGGGGCAGCTCAGGGCCCTCCCTGTCCCCCAGGCCCAGTCCCCAGGGAGGTGGTTGTCCCTGTCCCATCACTGGGCGTCCCAGTGGGGAGGGAAGAGGAACCGACAGGAGCCATGTCCCCCAGAGAATCTGTTTCCTGGAGGCCCCCAAGCTCCACTCGGCCAACCACCCTGCACACCGCCAGCCCCGCCAGGCCCAGGACGACACTGAGCGCCTGCGGGTGGCTGTGAGGACCCTGAGAGGGGAACGCAGCACCCTGCAGACTAAGCTGCTAGAGCGAGAGTAGGTGGGGGGCTCCCCTGAGCGGGTGGCCTGGTGGAGGAAGCCCCTGAGTGGGTGGCATGTGGGGAAGGGCTCCCCTGTGCCACCCATTCTCCCACTCAGCACTTCCTGGGCCCTCTGTGAAGGGCCTGGGGAGGGGGAGCCCCATCCATCCCTAGGCACCAGAGCACCAGCCAGCCCCCTGCCTCCCACCGGCCACTGTGAGGTCCTAGGCACAGCTCTGACCCCTGTGCCTCCCAGGACCCGGCCTGAAACACCTTGCTCTGGGTGTGGCTGACACCTGGGATGGCTTAGGGAGCAGCCCCAGACAAGCCCGGCCTGTCAGCCCCAGGAAGGCTGGGCCCAGCCAGGGCACAGCACAGGATGGTGGGCGGCCGGCACAGAGGGGAGGGCGAGGCTCCCTCCTGGTCCTTTGGTGCTGGACCCCACCCCCACCCCTGACCGCCCCCTATGTGCAGCCTGGAGGTGAGGCAGCTTCTCAAGGCCAAGGCAGACCTGCAGAAGGAGCTGCAGCTGGCAGTCAGCGGAGAGCAGGCTCTGCGGGAGATGGAGGCAGCGCTGCGGTGAGGCGAGACCTTCCCTGCCGGCCACCCCTGCAGAGTGTGGCCTGGTCCTTGGTCAGGGTTCCGTTGCCTCTTGGGGTGATGGGCACACCCCTGTGCCTCCTTGGATCCCAGAGCCCTCATGGCAGGATCCCTCCTGGCCCTTTGCCTCAGAGTCTTGGGATCATCAGATAGGGGAGTGGGTCTGAGTGGGGTGCAGGGTGCTTGTGCTGAGTGAGTGTTTCACTCCCAGAGACATCAGGCTGCCCTGGGTGAGGTTGGATGCGGTGGGGTCCTGACACCTCCACAGCCCGTCCTGTCAGCCAGCCGTCCCGGCAGCTGCATGCTCTGGGCATCCCAGCCTACACTCAGCATCTGACGGGCGTGCCGCTCTGCCCGCAGAGAAGAGATCCAGGTGCTCACCGGAGAGCTGAGAGAGCACAAGGAAGCTGCCAGGGCAGAGAAGGCCAGGTCTACGGAGGTGAAGCCTGAGGTGGGTCTCGTCCAGCCTGTGTCCGGCTGCCCACAGCCTCTCAGATCTCGGGGAAGCACCTCCCCATACCCCAGATGGCCACTGGGGGCCCTGATCTTGGGGCCACGGCTACCGACGGTTTGGGGTTTATTTCTGAGATGGGGACAGGCTCACTGGATCCAGCCCCCAGGACCCCCCAGAGCTGGTGTGGGCGGGGCCTGGAAAAGCCCTCACCCCACCACAGCCAGAGAGTGGGTGACAATGGGTTTCCTCCCTCACCCCCACATCTGGCCTAGTAATTGGGCAGCTTACCTCCCTCCTGTCTTTCATCCTCACTCCCTGCAGCCTCCCCCACCCCCCTGCAGCCCTTCTCCACCCAGCTTGGACCCTGACCCTGACTCCAGCAGGGAGGGCTGCTCCCAGCCGGCTTCTTCCAACTCAGAGGACAGGAGAGCCATGGCCGCCAGGATCCTGCAGGCTGCCTGGAGGGGGCACAGCCACCGGGTGAGGATGGCCTCACGCCAGGCCCTGCTGACCCCCGGGGGCTGCCTGCCAGGGGCAAGGATGGAAAGACAGTGCCCATGGAGGAGTGTCCCCTGGGGTGGGGGCGGGCAGTGCCCTGATGCCAGGAGAGGCCAGTGCTTCACAGGGAGGGGACGCTGGGGGCCACAGCAGGGCAGCCCAGGAGGGGACACCGGTGTGCCTACAGCGGCCTCAGGGTGGAAGCCCCCAGGGAGCACTACCCAGGGGGGCACTCATGGGCACAACCTTGAACACCCATGAGACGATGGACCGCTGAGCCCACACAGACACCCCACCCGTGGGTGCTGGAGGGCTCCCCCGACTCTGCCCCTGGCCCTGGCGCCCGTCCTCTGACTCCCCATCTTTCAGAAGCATGCAGCTCTCCTGGATGAGGTGAGCAAGGCTGGTTTTCCTGTCCCAGACCTGCGGTCCCCAGGGTGGGTGAGCACTGGATGCCTGTGGGTGTGTTCTCGGCCTCTTGGTGCTCCCTCAGGTGATGTCAGCTGTGCGTAAGGGACGGTGGGACTCCAGTAAACAACCAGCCCCAGGGGACAGCATGGCGCTCAGGGCCTGGGGCCAGGTGGTGGGAGGGCCTGAGGGCATCGGGTGATACAGCAGAGGACTCCCACGCCTGCACCACCTCCATCACTGCCCACTCCGGGCAAGCCCTATCCCCAGACCCTGCCCCCATAAACTGAGATCACTGAGGGCCCAACACAGTCCACCATCCAGCCCCTGTCCCCCCATCACCCCATCTTTCCCTCAGTTCCCCCCACCCCCATCTCCCTCTCACCCTGCACCCCCCTCACCCCCATCTCCCCCTCATTTCCCCTCACCCCCCCGTCTCCCCCTCACCCCGTCTCCCCCTCAGCCATCTCCCTGTCACCCCTGTCTCCCCCTCTTCCCCAGGCGGCTGTGGTGCTGCAGGCAGCTGTCCGGGGACACCTGGCTCGGGCCAGACTGCTGTCACACAATGCAGGTGGCTCCAGGTCACCCAGCTCTCCAGCCCAGGTGATAACCTTGAGCCTCTGCTGGCTCAACCCCCCCCACCTCTGTCCCCCCCCACACTCGCCTGCCCCCCATTGTCCCCCCCAGACTGTGTTCCTGTGCTCCTGTTGGGGTACCTGGCTCAGGCCACACTCGGCCTGGGGCTGTGATGTCCAGGAGGTAGCTCAGTGTAGGGTGTGTACTTCACACAGAGAGGCTTTGGGTTTGAGACTCGGCAATGAGAAAAGTGCGCAGAAAGGCTTAGAGCCACATCAGAATGGTCAGGGCAGCGAGCTGGGCTATGCCTCCCTGGACTAGGGTGGGTGTCCCACAAGCTCCCTCCATGTCCACGTACAGAGCTCCCCGCCGTCCCGTGCACCCAGCCCCCAGGCCCGAGCCCAGGATGCCCTGGGACTGGAGGAGGCTATCACCTGCGTCCAGTCTGCGCTGCGGGCACACCTGACTCGGACTGGACTCAGGTGAGGCTGGGGCCCTGTCTCCAGGACAGGACTCAGCGCCTTGCGGAAAGCCCCGTTGCCACACTTTGGCGGGGGTCCTGAGTCCTGGTTTGTGGTGGGGCGGTGGAAAGGGGAGCAGTTCCTAAGCAGGCTGCCTGTGGGACATCCCCCAGGTAGGCCCCTGTGGTCAGCAGGGTTGGGCTGAGTGGATGGCCCAGCTATGCTGTCTCGCTGGGCTCCCACTTCTCCGTGTCCCCAAATGGGGACTGGCCGCCATCACATCTGGTCTCAGTGTCCACAAGCTATGCTCCATGCCCATGTGCCCCGGGTGAGGGCATGCACCTGGCCTGGGCCCAGCTCTGCCCATCAATCAACAGCCCCCCATCTTCCAGTTTCCCTGGAACAGGACCCACTGCCAGGAGCTCCCCGGCACCAGCCACACACCCCGGTCACTGCTCCCCGCCCCACCTCGAGGCTGTGTCTGGTAACTCAATGCCCTGGGTATCACAGTGGGCGGGTGGCTGGGGGGGGAGCCAAGGCTTCATCCCACCATGCTGCCCATACACAGGGGCCTGTCCCCCCCACAGTGACCTGCGAGGGCAGGGACACGCCTGGGAGTGCCCTGGGGGTGGGGTGTGAGGTCAGCTGGGCTGCTGTTTACAGGTCAGGAGTATGTGGGAGGTGACAGAGGGAACACCGCAGGGATCCCCGCCAGCGAGGATGGGGAGCCAGAACCCTGGGAGCTGGAGAAGCCGGCTGCCCCACAGCCCTGGTCCAGTGAGTGGGGCGAGGCCCTGGGGCTGGGGCTAGGGTTCCAGGGGCCAAGGCCAGTCGGAACTGCCCAATGCCGGCACTGTGAGCTCTCAGCAGACACAGCCACAGGGGTCGGTGGGGTATGGACTGAGCTCCAAGACCCCCAGGCCCCGGTCTGCTCCCCCCTGTGGTGTACTGCAGTCCAGGGATGAGGTCGGAGTCCCCCAGGCCACTGGGAATGAGGTGTTCAGGGATGAGGCCTCAGGTGACAGGCTCCTATCTGCCCCCAGGGCCTTGGAGAGCTAACTGTGCTTACCTCTGGAAAAGGCACAGGGTCCTGCTAACCCTTAGCTCAGATCAGCTCTTGGCCACCCTGCTGGTCTTGCGATGTGGCCGGGGGCTCTACACCACCCACCAGGAGGTGGTTGGGGTGGCGATAGCTGGCAGGCACTATGGGGGACGAGGGTGCCGCCCCTGGACTGGCCGCCAGCCATCAGGAAATGTCTCCATCCCACACAAGGCTGAGCTTCAGTGACATCCCTCTGCCTCTTTCCAGCACCGTCCTCGCCCAGGGCACCATCCCCCGGGGACGACAGCCACTCAGACGACTCAGATGAGGTTGTCATCGCCCCAGCCCCACGGAGCAGCGCGCCCCCACCTGAGCCCCCAGCCCCAGCCCTGAGCCTGTGGGTGCCAGGGCTCCCTGGCAGCGGCCACAGCTGAGGTAGTTGCTGCCTCAGCAAGGAACAGGCCTACCTGCCACACTCGCCTCTGAGTCCTCCACCCGCCGCTCAGCCCTGCCCCTGCACCTCACACCCCTGCTGCCCTGACCCAGAGGAGATAGCCACTGGGGGGTCCCGCCCCAGGACGGGCATCCCCACACTGCCCAGAGGGCTGTGTCCGCACTCTGCTGCCCCTCCAACACCACCTTCCTAAGAGCCCTCACCCCTGCTGGGGGCACCTTCCCAAAAGGGTAACAGTACAGACACAGGCCTCTCCATGACTGCCCTCCCCGAGGAGAGTGGAGTTCCAGGTGCCAGCCCCCGGCCGCCCAGCTCCAAGGACCATCCAGCAGTGATGGGCCTTCAGGCATGGGGCAGCCCATCCCAGGCCATCCCGTCCACAGTGGGCACTCAGGAGCCTGATGCACCAGGCAGCAGACACCCAGGACGACTGTCTATCCATCCAGGACCCAGGGGGAGCAGGCGGAGGCTGGACTGAGCAGCCTGGGAGACAGGGAGGGGGACAGCTGCCCAGTAGGGCAGCGGGCAGGCCAGGAGGTGGGGAGGGCAGCAGGCAGGCCAGGGGATGGGGAGGGCAGCAGGCGGGCCAGGGGCAGCTCTGGTGAAGCAGCTGTGCTCCCTCAACATGTTCATGTTTGGGGGGAGTCTGCGTACCAGGGGAGCGGCCAGGCTCAGACCTCAGCCCAAGTGTCTAGTGGGGCTGCAGAGCCCATTCCTGCCCCCCTGGGCCTTGGGGTGCAGAAAGGAACAGAGTGAGGGGGAAGCAGGGAGGGGCCACCCCTGTGCTCTGCCATCTCTGAATAAAGCTGGTCTGTCCCCACAACTGGTGTCCATCCCTCCTGTCCCAGACTCCCAACTGCCTGCCGCCTCGTGCACCCGCCGGGCGGCCCCTTCACAAGGCAGTTTGGGTGTGGGAAGCTGTCCCTTGACCTAAGCAGCTTTCCTGGGGTGGGGGGGCTGCCCTGTGCCCAGCTCCCACCACCAGTGAGGGGCAAGGGCAATGCTGTCGTGTCCTCTGTGTCTCTGTCTTTGTGTGTCTGCTCCCTCTCAGCTACTGGTTTGTGGGCTCTGGATGGAGGGCAGGGCTTCTGGCTGCAGGCCTTGGCCGTCCCCGAAGCTGTGCCCCAGCCGCCCCCATGTCTCCAAGAGGCTGAGTGAGGAGCAGGGCAGCCTGGCATTTGCCGGTAGTGGGTGTGCTAAGGTGGGTGCCTTCCCAGGCACTGGGCAGCTAGGGAGGCAGCCCACACATGCACTGTCCACCTCATGCCTCCCCCAACGGGGGATGCTAAGACTTGTGCTGAGGGAATGAGGAGCACGGAGGGGAGCTGGCATAGGCCCCCCTTTCTGGATCCTCCCCAACCTGGCTGGGTTCCACACGCGGTGAAGTGCACCCTAGTGGGGTCCCCCACTTGCAACTGCACTCACCCCTGGGGCAGCAGCCCAGAGCCAGGCACACAGGAGCCAGAGCCCACACTCCCTGTCCTTGTAAAAAGACCAGAATGTGGTCCCCACATAAGTGGATCCACTGGGTGGTGGGTGGGGGCAGTACAGGGAGGTTGAGGCTGTCAGGGAGCTGTGCTGCTTCTGCTGACTCCCCCAAACACAGGACTTCATGCTCCAAAACAGCTGCCTGGGCTCCAGCCAGGACACCTGCATTTCAGTGGGGAGGAAGGCAAGCCAGGGCCTCAGAAGACAGCTGCAAGGGGGCCTGGGTGATGTCCCTTCCAGGTGGCCAGAGACTGGACTTGGAAGGGTGGCAAACGGCTTTCAGTCCCAGTCCTCCCCACAGGCCCCAACTCTGGCCCCACGTCCCCTGCCCAGCCGACCTTCCTAGCCCCCACCCTGCCTCCTGTCCCGCACACCCAGCCTGCGCCTTCCCTTCCCCAGCTCCCTGCCAGGAGCTGTTCCCACAATCCCAAGCTCCGTGTTAGCATTTGTGGCACGTCTGCGGGCTGGGCGGGCAGGCGGACGGTGCTTTGTACCCGGAGCCCAGGCCCCTCTGTGCCCACCAGACTCCCAGGCCCCCAGGATGGGGTGGGGGGGGGGTCAGTGCAGGGGGGTAGGCCTCCTTGTGAGTGGAGTCCTGCAGCCAGCTAGAAGTGTGGGGGGAGCAGCAACAGGGTGCAGCCAGAGCTGGCCTCATGGGGAGGTGCCGTCCCCCACTCCCACAAGCGTGGGAAAGAATGGCAGGGCGGCTGTGGCCAGGAGCTTGCAGGCTGGGATTCGCAGTTCAGAGGGTGGCCACTGGCCAGGAGGAAGGACAATGGGCTGAGGAGGGAGCCTGCGACCCCCCCCAACCCAGGGCCAGCACCCCCTGTCACCCCACAGAGAGGAGTTTGCCAGGCCCCAGGCTGGGGGAGAGGGGCCCCTCCAGGGCGTTGCACCACCACTGATGGGGGAGGAAGGGGCCTGGGTGACCTGGAGAGTTGACCCCTGAGGGAGGGAAGGGCAGTTGGGTCACTCAGAGAGGAGATGCTGGGGGTGGGTCTGTGCCAGCCCAGGACTGGCTGGCGGGGGTGGGGAGGCAGGGCAGAGACTTTGGACTTGGTCCTGAGGCCCCGGGAGCCCGGAAGCACCTGCAGGGGGGTGAACAGAAAGGACTGGCTTCCAGGTCAAAGGTCATAGGGCAAAGAGCATGGTCCCCTCTGAGCCTGGCTGCGGTGGCATCCCCCGGAGTCAGGCCAGATGGAAAGCAGGGTGCTTGACCATGCCAGATGCCTCTAGGTGGTCGGGCTCTCTCGCAGCCCTCACCCACCAGAGGTCAGCCTGGGGAATGGGGAGATGTGGTTTGTTCTTGGGACCAGGGCCTGAAGCATGAACATCTGTGTAACCACTGTGCTGCCCATCCAGGGCCTGGCTTTACTTTTTGTGGTAAAATGAACCTCATCATTTTGACATGTTCCCACCCACCTACCCCTAGAACCCAGGGCCTTGCCCTCCAGGCTACTTTTCTGTTTTAAGTTTTAAAAGTGATTTATTGGGGGTGGTGCAGTAGCTCACCTGGTTAAGCAAGTGCACACAGTAGGAAGCATAAAGACCCACACAAGGATCACGGTTCGAGTCCCCGGTTCCCCAACTGAAAGGGGGTCACTTCACATGTGGTGAAGCAGGTCTGCAGGTGTCTCTCCATCTCTCTCCCACTCTATCTCCCCCTTCCCTCTCAATTTCTCTCTGTCCTGTCCAAATAAAAAAAAAGAAAAATGGCAAAGAAAAAAAAGATTTACTTACACAAGGCTAAAGGGAACCAGAGCATCCCTCCAGTGCTTGGGACCATGGGGCTTTAACTCACCACCTCCTGCTTCCAAACGCAGTGGCCACCTCCCAGGCCCTTTGTTCTTTCAATATTTATGATGGGGGGGGCAGGTGGTGGCACACTTCGCTGAGCGCTCACATTACAGTGCTCAAGGACCCAGGTTCAAGCCCCTGGTCTGCACCCGAAGGGGGGAAGCTTCACCAGCAGTGAAGCAGGGCTGCAGGTGCTTCTCTCGTGCCCTCTGTCTCACCCTTCCCTCTCGATTTCTCTCTGTCTCTATCCAATAATAAATAGATACAATTTCTTTTAAACAGATAAGTAAATATTCGTGATGGGAGAGAGTGGCTGTGTGCCATGCAGGGGATGGAACCCGAGACCTCAAGGCTGAGAGCAGAGTCCCAGCTTTGGGCACTGCTGTGACCATCTGCAGAAGCCAAGTCTGGCGGCAGTGAGCTGGCCCCAGGTTCTGCATTCAGAGCTCCCCCGGCCACCATCCGGCAGCCCTGGCCTCTGCAGCTGTCCCCCTCTGCCGGCCTCTCTCCTGGCCTCAGGGGGAGCCTCCATGGCCCCGGAGCCGAGGACCCCACTGCAGGGCCCCTACTGGGGCCTCCCCGAACCCCTTTGGAGGCGACGACGCCTGAGCACAGACAGGACCAGCGAGCAGCCCAGGGTCACACAGCCCCAGGAGACACGTGGGGCCGGGGGTGGTGGTGGGTGGGGGGGGGGGCGGAGGGCTCCCGGAGTGGGCGGGGCCTCGCCCGGCCAGCCAATAGCGGAGTGTGAGGCGGGGCCTGTGGGTAGCTGGCAAATGAGGGCGCGGAGTGAAGAGCGAGGCTCTGGGGGCGTGGCCAAGTGGCTGTGGGTGAGACGCGAAGGGCGGGACTGTCGGGCGTCGAGCCAGTGGCAACGACGGGGCGTGGCCACACATCTCTGACAGAGGGCTCCCTGGGGGCGGGGCCCGCTATCGGCGGGCCAATGGCTGCTCGGGGGCGGGGCTGCTGCTGCTGCGGCGGCGAACAAAGAGGCGGCGGGCGGGCCGAGCGGAGCCGAGCGGAGCCGAGCGGAGCCGAGCCGGGCCGAGCCGGGCCGGGCCGGGCCGGGCCCAGGAGCGCGGGCGATGAGGGCGGCCAGAGCAGAAGCGCCCGGGCCCTGAACTCGCGCCGGCCTCAAGGGAGCCGGCCGGCATGGCCGGGGTCAGCTACGCGGCGCCCTGGTGGGTGGGCCTGCTGCACCGGCTGCCCCGCTTCGACCTGCGCTGGGAGGCCACCAGCAGCCAGTTCCGGCCCGAGGACACCGACTACCAGCAGGTGACTGGCCGGGAAGGGCAGGATCCCCCACCCCGGGGACCCGTCCCCTTATTTAGAGGGTCTCAGCACACCTATTTCAAGGGTCTCAGCCCTCTATTCCCAGGGTGTCTCAGCCCCCCTATTCCCAGGGTCTCAGCCCCCCTATTCCCAGGGTCTCAGCACCCCTATTCCCAGTGTCTCAGCACCCCTATTTGCAGGATGTCAGCTCTCTGATCTCAGGGTCTCAGCACCCCTATTCCCACGGTCTCAACCCTCCTATTCGAGGGTCTGAGCACCCCTTTTCCCAGCGTCTCAGCCCCCCCTTTTCCAGGTTCTCAGCCCCACTATTCCAAGGGTCTTGCCCCCCATTTGGAAGATTGAAGTCCTTCATCCTGAGGGTCTAGTGTCCCCCCACCCACCCACTCAGGGTCTCAGCCCCCATTGCCAGGGTCAGGGTCCACTATTCTGAGGGTCTGGTGCCCCCTCCCCAGTGCAGCAGGCCAGACCCCCCTCCTTTCACAGGAGGTCTGAATTGTCTACCACCACTGAGGGTCAGGACCCCCTCTCTGCTGTGAGGCCCCTTCCCCCAGGGTCATGGCATTCCTTCTCCTCATGGCCCCTGGCCCCCCTTCTCCAGATTCTCCCCTCCTCCAGGGCCCCCACCCCCGGGGACCTGGGCCTTCTGTAGACTCCAGCCTGCTGGTCTGAAGTCACTGCAGGGCCCCTTCCCAGGGTCCTGTGGAGTCCTCTCCCTGCCCTGCACTTCAAGTCAGTTTTCAGCTCCTGCCTGGCCCACCCCAGGGGGGCAGCCAAGTGTGCTGGACAGAACCCCTTCCTGGAGGACCCCGGGATGCAGCCCAGAGGTTATCCCTGGCCCCTTTGCCCCTGCCCGCCCACTGGGGAATCCTACCCAGTGCCCAGCTTTCAGTGAGTGAACGGCCTGGGCCGGTGCCAACCCTCGCTGACCAGCAGTGACCTCCCGCTGTGCGGCCAGGCTCATGCACACGGTGCCCCAGGGACCCTCTGCCTGCAGCCCCCTCGGGTACAGACCTGGGCTGGAGGGTGAGACCGGCAGTGGGGTTTGATTGATGCCCTGGAGCCCCAGGCCTGGTGTCATGCCAAGTCCCAGTGCCCATCCCCCCAGCCCTAGGCCAGTGCCACAGAGAGCAGGACAAGGGACTAGGCCTTTCCTTCCTGCGGGGATCAGGCCCGTGACAGCGCCTGGCGGGTGAAGGCTGCACTTATCTCGCAGCCTGCACGCCCCGTGAGAACAGAAGACGGGGCAGAAGACGGGGCTCCGGGGCTCTGTGGGCTCCCCACCCGGCCTACTTCTCAGCAGAGCAGATGGGGGTGATGGACTGGCCCAGGCATGTCTGCAGAGACAGAACTTTGCTCATACCCGCACCCCAAATTCTGCAAGCCAGGCCTGGGGGCCCCCCTCCCCTCTGTGGGCTGCCCATGGAGCAGCTTCCCAGGACCCCAGGACGAAAACCAGGGTGGGTGAGGTGGAGGGGCTTTAGTTGAGAAAGTTCTCTGTGTCTGTCCACCGTGACCCCACAGAGCTGGCCTGCTGCCCAGAGCTGCTCCTCCTCCTCCTGCTGGACGGGCAACATCCCCCCCAACCCCATCCTTCCAGCTGGGGGTGCAGGGTCTCGGGTTGGGCGCTGAGGGGGCCTGTGCATGCAGCCCACGGAAGTGGGGGCGGTGGGCAGCCCCACAGGAGCCGCATCAGTGGCCCCAGCCCTGGGGAGCCCCTTCCCCCGCGCCCGTGGGAGGCTGTGACTCCTGTGACTCACCGCTCAAGCCTCCTCTGTGCAGAGCAGAATTAGCCGCTGAATAATTCACAGGGTGGAAACCAGCCATGGCCCTGCGCCCCCGCATTCGTCCCCTGGAGGAGGCCGGCCCCCACCTGCCCACCTGCCGGCCTGGTCCCTGGCTTTCTGCCCTGGTAAAGCCGCCTAGCCTGCGGCACCTGGCCCCTCATCCTCCCGGACTGCTGGGGTCCCACGGCCCCTCCGAGAGGTGTGTGGGGAGGAGAGCCAGCCTCGCCCTCCACTGCCTCCTGCCCCCTCCCTGACACAGAGGTGATGGTGGGGGGTCCCCATGCAGCTAGGGGCGGGCGGGGGGCGGCTGCCCCATGTCCCGTGAGCTCTGAGCATTGTAGCAGAGGGTGGTAGGGGCACTGTGTTGGGGGGGTACCCTGCACAAGGGGCTGGGGAGCCTTTTATGCAAGATCAAGAGTGAGGATGGGGCTAGTGTCACCACTTGTCCTTTATCGACTCGGGAGCCAGGCAGGAAGGCCAGGCCCTGCTCACGGCATCCAGGGCATAGACCCGGGCCTCAGGCCTGCAGGTCAGCTCCCCGTGCCTGGGACTTTGCACCTTAAAGATGAGTGGTTTCAGGCGGGAGTAGATAGCATAATGGTTCTGCAAAGAGACTCTCCTGACTGAGGCTCCGGAGTCCCAGGTTCAGTCCCCTGCACCACCATAAGCCGGAGCTAAGCAGTGCTCTGGGAAAAAAAAAAAAGTGTTTTTTCTCAGACCCAGGCACAATTTTGTAGAGAGGCCCCGTAGTCACTGCTTCTGGCTGGGAGCCTAGTGGGGCCAGGATGTTCTTGTGGGCCATGTGGGGCTGAGGGGAGTTGTGTCAGTTGAGCCTGGGGCACCCCCACTGGCCTAGCTTCCACCCCCATGCATGAGAATCCACTCCATCATCCATCCTGTGTCACCATGGCAGGGTCTGTCTCCCTCCTCAGGTGTGCTCCCGTCCAGGGTGCAAGAGTGGGATGGGAGACAACCTGGGGGACTTTCTTGAGGCGGTGCCCCCTAGCCTGCCATAAGGCTGTGAACCAGGAGGACCAGGACAACTACTCCCCCACCCAGTTCACCTGGCATGTGGGCCTGCTTCCCGTTAGAGCCCAGGGGTGGAACATTCCAGGCATAGAGCCAGGCAGAGTGTGGGAAGGGTGTGTGCAAAGGCCCTGGAGCAGAAGGCCCGGAGTCCTCTGGACTAGGGGAACCCCCTCCAGTAGGGTGGGGGCTGCACGGACGGCCACCTAGAGGCCTCCAGAGCTTGCCCTACATCCTGTCTTCTAGCCCTTAAGAGCCTCACATGCCTTCTGGGTCTGTTGGAAGGCCGGTCCATGTGGGTGATGAGAGCCCTGCGAGGGCCTGTCCACACCCCCCCCCAACTCAGGGCTCTCATCACAGCCTTGACGGCTCCCCATTCTGGGTGCTGGCCCAGGGACAGTGGGGTACCTTGAGCCCCAAGTGATAGAAGCATAGTAGACAGGACCAAGCACCCTGGGGAGCTGGCGGAAGCTTCTGCAGCTCATTCCGGGGCAGTGCCCAGGCGGGAAGGCAGGGAACAGGTCCGGGTCCTGGGTGAAGGGTTGGCCTGTCCCCTGGGCTCCTAGTTTTCGTGTCCCAGCCTGTGCTGCCCTGCTCTGTGCAGGGATAGGGGCAGCTGGCGGCCAGGAGCTCCCAGGCAGGCCTGGCCCTGACCCCAGCCACTTCCCCTCTGCCAGCTGGGTGGCTGGTAGGCCCCTCCGCTGTGGACTCTGCCCCAGCACTTCCCTGTGGGTACTGGCTGGGGGCAGGGGGTGGGGGCTCTGCCCAGGCCTCACTGCAGAACAGGAAGCGAATCTACCAAGGGAAGCAGGGTCCCAGATACGGGAAGTTTGCCTCGAACCCCAAAGCCTCGGGGTGACTTCAGCCCCGAGCTGGGTCAGCACACGTGGTCTCATGTGACCCCCATCTTGGCACGGTCAGGACCCGCAGACCCTCAAGGGACGCCTGCCTGGAGGCTGTCCCCTTTCTCTGTGGATAGGGCCCAGAGGCTGTGGCAGACCCCCACCCAGACGAGAAGTGGTGTGTTGCTTTGAGCCCAGGCCGTGGAGTAGCCCAGGCCGAGGTAGAGCAGGGCATAGGCTTGTCTGTTGTCACGCTGGGAGCTGCTGGCGCTTGGGAACAGAAATAGCCAAGCTCGACCCACTGCAAGGCTGAGGCCACTGCTGTTGTCTGTCCACCCCCCTCCTCCAAGGGGCCCACCCCCAGTGCAGCCAGTGCTCTGAGTGCTCCTCCCTCCCCAGCCAGCTCCCGGGCTCACCGCGTGCAATTCCAGGGACCCTAGCCTGGCTCCCCTGTGCAACCTCTGCTTCTCATTTCTTTTTTCTTTTAAACTTATTTATTATTATCATTTTTAATATTTATTACCTTTTGTTACCCTTGTTTTATTGTAGCTATTGATGTCGTCGTTGTTGGATGGGACAGAGAGAAATGGAGAGAGGAGAGGAAGACAGAGAGGGGGAGAGAAAGACACCTGCAGACCTGCTTCACCACCTGTGAAGCAACTCCCCTGCAGGTGGGGAGTTGGGGGCTCGAACTGGGATCCTTACACCGGTGCTTGAGCTTCGCGCCACGTGCGCTTAACCTGCTGCGCTACCACACCTGACTCCCTGCTTCTTGTTCCTGACTGGCTGGTCAGAGCCTTGGCCACGTATGCTGAGGTTGGGGGGGTGTGTGTGTCTGCGGGCCGTGCTGCCAGCCCAGCACCCAGCACCCAGCACCCAGCCCAGCACTCAGCCTAGATTAGTGGCAGCCTTCTGCAGGGCTCAGCCTGGCCTGGGAGAGCAGGGCGGAGACGAGGGCAGATCCCACCTGTGGCCGTGTGTTGGGGGGTGGGGTGGGGAGCAGCTCTGAGCTCAGGGGCTTGTCTGCTGGGAACCCCACTCCCAGAGCACAGCTCACCCCCTCGAAGGTGTCCAGGTGGGGTCTTCGCCCCCCCTTTCCCTGCAGGAGTCCCGGAGGATGCTTGGTCCTGGCTTCTGCTTTCACTGTCCACTCCGTGAACACTTGTCCAGCTCTTTGGGTACCTGCTGGCCCCAGATGGCTGTGTGAAGAACCCCAGAGCCTCTGCTGGGTCCTGCACCCCTGGGAGAGCCAGAGGGCAAGTGGGGTGCTTAGGTCTCCCCCACCCCGGAAAGGCAGCTGCCATGAAAACTGGAGTGTGGGGGCCCTGTCCTCTGACATGGGTCCCAACCCAGTGAGGGCTCTGGGAGCCTGGAGCAGGGAGGGGGCTCAGTTCTGTGCCGCCCGCCGGCCACAGCCGCAGTCAGGATGTGGGCCTGGGCCTCTCGCCTCGGCTGACCGAGAGCTGACATCACTCCGTCACAGACGGAAAATTCCATGTGGTCAGGCCCAGATGCTGACCATGCAGTTCCCATTCTCTCTCCCGATGAATAGAACCCGCACCAGGGACACCCCCCTCCTGTTGGGGCCCTGCCAGCAGGGAAGGGGGGTGTGGTGCAGGGCTGAAGGAAGCTGGGCCTGGGTGGCTGTTGGGGGGCAGCAGCCGGCTGGGTCTGGGGGCTCTAGGGCTGAGGTCCAGCTGGCCTGCCTCAGAGCAGAGGGGGCTCCCGGCCTCTCCCACCTCCTGTCCCTGTGCAGCATGGGTGTATGTCACGTGTCCCCTTGTCCTGGTGCTCAGGAAGGACACATGCCCAGCCACTAGGTGGTGTGGTGTGGTAGCTCAGTAAAGCAGAGTCTAGGACTCCCAGGCTTGGGAACCCAGGTTCTTTCCCTGGCACCAGCATAAGAGCAGTGAGTGGGTCTGTCTGTCTGTCTGTCTCTTTCTCATTCAGCAGTGGCTCACAGTGGGCAGTCACTGGGGTAGTCACAGCCAGCATGGGGGCCCTGCGGGGGGGGGGGGGCATCTCCCATGGTTGACACAGAGGAGACTTCTTGATGCTCTGCCAGTTCAGGCCACCCCTGGGGGGGGAGGGAGGAGCTGGCAGGGTAGCCTCAGGCCCCCCCCACCCTCACCATGCCTACCTTGTGGGGCCATTTTCCTCGCCTGTCCAGAGGGGCCATGTGGGCCTGGCACTAGGACTCACCGCAAGGCAGGGTGGGCAGTGTTGGGGCTCCCTGGCTCTCCTCCCCACCCCCCGCATTGGTCAAAGCGTCTGGACCAGAGACAGGACCCTGAGAAAGCAGAGGACACCTAGCTGGGAGCTTCTGGGTATCACCTGAGTGTGAGGAAGGGGTTCTCAGAGCGGCCGCAGGTGTTGGGGACAGTGCCAGCACTGGTGACAGGGAGGCATGGACAGCACAGGGTGGCCAGGGACTTTGCGGGAGCCATGACCATGGGCACTGTGCCAAGCACCCTTACAGTTGGCACCTGATCGGGGAGGGAAGTAGGCTGGAGGGTGCTGGATCCCAGCACCCTAAGTTGAGCCTCTCCCATGCTGCCCACCTGGCCTTGTGACCTCAGCCATCCCCTACCTGCTATTTATTTATTTATTTATTTATTTGTTTATTTTTACCAGAGCACTGCTCAGCTCTGGCTTATGGTGGTGCAGGGGATTGAACCTGGGACTTTGGAGCCTCAGGCATGAGAGTCTGTTTGCATAACCATTATGCTATCTACTCTCTGTCTTAATTAAATTTGTTATTGGATATAGAGAAATTGAGAGGGGAAGAGACAGAGAGACACCTGCAGCCCTGCTATATCACTTGTGAAGCTTTCCCCCTGCAGGTGGGGAGCAGAGGCTTAAACCTGGGTCCTTGTACACTGTATAACATGAGCAGTTAACCAGGTGTGCCACCGCCTGGCTCCTACCTGCCTCCCACTGCAACTGTCCTGGAAGTTGCCTGGGAGGCTGCCTGGGCTGGGGCACAGGTGTCTGGGCCTCTGTCTGTGCCTCCCCAGGGGCCCGGAGTGACACCCGGAAGGTGCCTGCAGGTGACAGCTTCTGCTCCCCAGGCAAGGGAGGGCCCCTTCCTCAGAACTCTCCAGCCAGTTTCTCTTGGGGATGAAGGATGTGCTTCAGCAGCTGGAGGCCCGGGCTGTGTCCCCATTCCCTGCCCCACCGGCCTCCCCACCTGAGCCCACACCTGGGGCCAGGGGTGCTGGGACCCAACCCACAGTGCCACGTTTACAGCCCCTCCCTCCCGAGACCCTGAGGGTCAGGGTGAGTCACCCCTTTGTACACCAGGGGTCAGCCAGCGCCTGTGCCCGGGCGGGTGCAGCAGGACCTAGGTTCAGGCTGGGGGCCCAGGAGGGGCAGGTCTGAGGGAGGGAGGGAGGGGACGCCCCCGCCGTGTCACTCAGCCCCCCCGACCCCCACAGGCCCTGCTGCTGCTGGGGGCCACGGCGCTGGCTTGCCTGGCGCTGGACCTGCTTTTCCTGCTCCTCTACTCGTGCTGGCTGTGCTGCCGCCGCCGCAAAACAGACGAACACCTGGACGCAGACTGCTGCTGCACAGCCTGGTGTGTCATCATCGCCACGCTGGTGTGCAGGTGAGGGCAGGGCAGGGCAGACTTCCTCAGGGGTGCGTGTGAGGGCTGGGTGGGGCCGGGGCCGTGACATCATCGCCATGGGTGCAGGTGGGGGAGGAGCTGGGCATCCTCGACAAGGGTGCAGGTGTGAGGGTGGGGGTGGGACCTGGTGTGTCGTCGTCTCCCGGCAGGTGTGCAGTGGGGTGGGGCCTGGGACCACATCATGGGTATGCAGGGGTTGGGGTCTGAGGGGCTTAGGCGTGCAGGTGAGCAGTGAGGGTGGGACCTGGCTATGTAGGGTGGGGCTGAGTGGGAGTTTGAGGAGGCAGCCGAGGAGGGCAGACAGGTTCTGGGGGGCCCAGGCCTGGTTGGGGGGTGGCCCAGGAGACAGGAGAAGTGAGGAGGGCAGGCTGGTGGAGTCAGGGTGACAGGACGTGGCACCATGGCGGCCGGCCCCACGGGGACTGTCGGGATGGTCCCCACCCTCACGCCCCCCGCCCTCACACCCCCCACCAACCTGGCAGCGCTGGCATCGCGGTGGGCTTCTATGGCAATGGGGAGACCAGTGACGGCGTCCACCGGGCCACCTACTCCCTGCGCCACGCCAACCGCACAGTCGCTGGGGTCCAGGACCGAGTGAGTAACTGCATGCCCTGGGGGGGGGTAGGAAGGGGCCGTCTCCCGCCTGGCCTGCTCAGCTGTCCCCGCCCGGCAGGTATGGGACACTGGGGCATCCCTGAACCACTCGGCAGAGCCTAGCCTGCAGAGCCTGGAGCGGCAGCTGGCCACGCGCCCCGAGCCCCTGCGTGCCGTCCAGCGACTCCAAGGGCTGCTGCAGACGCTAGTGGGACACACGGCCGCCATCCCCTTCTGGAGGAACTCGGGCGTGTCTCTGGACGCCCTGGCCCAGCAGGTGGATCTCTATGACTGGTACAGGTGCGTCCTGGCCTGGGGCTGGGCGGCCACATTGCTGCATGGTGGGTCCCCTCGTCCCAGCACTGCCCCCGTCCTGCAGGTGGCTAGGTTACCTGGGGCTGCTGCTCTTGGATGTGGCCATCTGCCTGCTGGTGCTGGTTGGACTCATCCGAAGCTCCAAGGGTATCCTGGTCGGGTGAGTCTGGGTCCCGGGGAATCTGGGCCCTGGGGGTGTCTGTGCCCGAGCAGGGTGCTGCAGGTAGGTCAGCTCTCACCTGAAGGCCCCCTCAGAGCCCTTTCTCCAGACCCCATCCTCTGGGACACCAGAAGGGATGCTGAGCCACCATGGGAAGCAGTGGGGTGCAGGGAGTGGGGCTAGGCCTCTAGGTGGGGCAGGGGGCATCCTGAGAGGCTCAGCATAGGAGGCTGGAGTGGAATCTTCAGGACAAAACAGGACCCAGGAGGCAGGTCACCCCCTACCCCCCACCTCTGTACCCCCCCAGCCTGCCTCGGGTGTTCTAGGTGCAGGGATGCCCAAGGGTGCTGACTGCCCTCTGCCTCCAGGGTCTGCCTGCTGGGCGTCCTGGCCCTGGTCATCAGCTGGGCCACGCTGGGCTTGGAGGTAGCCGTGTCTGTGGTGAGTGATGGGGCGGGGTGGGTAGGGCCCGCACATGCTTCCCAGAGGGTGGGCACCTGTCCGTGGCACACAGCAAACCACTGTCCCCCAGCTCCACTGTGACTTCCAAGGGCAGGCTGTGTCCCTGGGGTGGGGCCCAACCTGAGCGCCCCCCTTACTTGGCCTACTCTCCCCACTCCCAGGGCTTCAGCGACTTCTGTGTGGATCCGGACACGTACGTGACCAGGATGGTGGAGGAGCACTCTGTGCTGAGCAGGGGTGAGTGGACACCGGCCGGAGTGGGGGCCCCGGGAAGGAGAGGCCTGAGCTCCATGTTCACAGGAAGCCCCCCCAGGCCCCCCACCCAAGAGCAGGGGCAGCAGGTCCCATGCTTCTCCAGATCTGAGTCCCACCTGAAAGCCAGGTCTCTGGGCCCAGGCCAGTTCTGTGGGGGACAAGGGCAGGGCACATGCCATCTGGGGCCTCATCCCTCCGGAAGCCACATAGCTCTGGGGCCTGGCAATGAGCAGAGGGTGAGTCCAGCTTGGGCAGCTGGGAGGCTGTGGCCCCACACAGGCCCCCAGGATGGGGACGGAGCCCAGCCTGTCACAGCGCAGAGTTCAGGCCCAAGGTACCACCACTTTATGACAGAGCTGGGTGATACAGGCTGGTCTCCCAGAAAAACAAATAAATTAAAAAAAAAATTTTATCTTTATTTATTGATTGGATAGAGACAGCCAGAAATTGAGAGGGAAGAGGGTGATAGGAAGAGAGACAGAGACACCTGCAGCTCTGCTGCACCACTCGAAAAGCTTTCCCCTTGCAGGTGGGGACCGAAGGCTCAAACCCGGGTCCTTGAGCACTGTAACAAGTACGCTCAACCAGGTGCGCCACCACCAGGCCCCAGTAAATCTTTAAAAGAAAAAAATTGGGAGTGGAGATAGATAGCATAATGGTTATGAAAAGAGACTCTCATGCCTGAGGCTCCAAAGTCCCAGGTTTAATCCCCTGCACCACCATAAGCCAGAGCTGAGCAGGTCTTTGCTGTTTCTCTCTGTGTCTTTCTCTCTCTGCATCTCTGTAAAAGAAAAATGAAATAAAATAAAATAAGGGAGCCAGGCAGTAGCGCAGCAGGTTAAGCGCATGTGACAAGAAACACAAGGACCAGTGTGAGGATCCCGGTTCGAGCCCCTGGCTCCCCACCTGCAGGGGAGTCGCTTCACAAACATGAAGCAGGTCTGCAGGTGTCTATCTTTCTCTCCCTCTCTCTGTCTTCCCCTCCTCTCTCCATTTCTCTCTGTTCTATCCAACAGCAACAATAATAACTACAACAGTAAAACAAAGGCAACAAAAGGAAATAAATATTTTTAAAAAAATCTTCAATTCGAGCCCCCGGCTGCCCACCTGCAGGGGAGTCGCTTCACAAGCGGTGAAGCAGGTCTGCAGGTGTCTATCTTTCTCTCCCTCTCTCTGTCTTCCCCTCCTCTCTCCATTTCTCTCTGTTCTATCCAACAGCAACAATAATAACTACAACAGTAAAACAAAGGCAACAAAAGGAAATAAATATTTTTAAAAAAATCTTCAATTCGAGCCCCCGGCTGCCCACCTGCAGGGGAGTCGCTTCACAAGCGGTGAAGCAGGTCTGCAGGTGTCTGTCTTTGTCTCCCCCTCTCTGTCTTCCCCTCCTCTCTCCATTTCTCTCTGTCCTATCCAACAACAATGACATCAATAATAACTACAACAACAATAAAAAAACAAGGGCAATAAAGGGGAAAATAAATAAATAAGAGAAAATAAAATAAAGTAAAAAAGAAAATAAAAAAATTAGGGGCCAGGTGGTGGAGCACCTGAGTAAGTGCCCACATTACAGTGCCCAAGGACCCAGATTCAAGCTCCCAGTCCCCACCTGCAGGGGGAAGCTTCATAAATGGTGAAGCAGGGCTACAGGTGTCTCTCTGTCTCTCTCCCTCTCTATCTCCCCTTTCCTCTCAATTTCTCTCTGTTTTTATCCAATAATAAATATAATTTATACAATTAAAAAAAGAAAGAAATTGGGGATTGGCTGGTGGCGCAGTGGGTTAAACGCATGTGGCGCAAAGCACAGGGACTGGTGTAAGGATCCTGGTTCGAGCCCCCGGCTCCCCACCTACAGGGGAGTCGCTTCACAGCAGTGAAGCAGGTCTGCAGGTGTCTATCTTTCTCTCCCCCTCTGTCTTCCCTTCCTCTCTCCATTTCTCTCTGTCCAATCCAACAATGAACAACATCAACAATGGCAATAATAATAACCACAACGAGGCTACAACAACAAGGGCAACAAAAAGGGGGAAAAAATGGCCTCCAGGAGCGGTGGATTCATGGTGCAGGCACCGAGCCCAGCAATAACCCTGGAGGGAAAAAAAAAAAAAAAGAAAGAAATTATGGGTGTGGTAGGTCATTTAACCCTTAGAGAGCACACACTTTTATTTATTTTATTGGCTAGAGACAGAGAATCTGAGAGGGGAGAGAGACAGAGGGACACCTGTAGCCTGCTTTACTGCTCCTGAAGTCTCCCCACTGTGGGTAGGGGAGCGGGTGCTTGAACCTGGGTCCTTGTGTGTGGTGACATGTGCTCAACCAGGTGCACCACCACGTGCCCCCCAAAGGACACATTTTACCCTCAGCAGAGCCAGGGTTCGAGCCTCCAGCCATCACATTCGCACCTGCCTAGGGGACACATTTGTAAGCAGCGCTTCAGGTACCTTTCTCCCCATCTGCTTCTCTCAGTTCACCTCTGTCCTATAAAATAATAAATGAAAGGGGCTTGGCGGTGGCACACTGGCTTAGTGCACATAGTACTCATCACGAGGACCCGAAGGAGGATCCAGGTTTTAGTACCAGCTCCCCACCTGCAGGGAGGGGAAGCTTCACGAGCGGTGATGCAGGGCTGCAGATGTCTCTATCTCCCTCCTCTCTCCATTTCTCTCTGTCCTGTCCAATAAAATGGAAAAAATGGCCGCCAGGAGTAGTGGGCTCTTAGTGCCGGCACTGAGCCCCAGAGATAACTCTGGAGGCAAAAAGTAATAAAGAAAGGAGTCTTTTAGTAGTAGTAGAACATGCAGGCACTGAACCCCATCGGTGAACCAGGTGGCAAAAAAAACCCGAGCTTCACACGGCTATACACACAACACATGCAACACATGGCTGTGCTCACCTGCACACACCTGCACACGGCCTCGAGTCCTCACCTGACCCTCCCCACAGACATCCTGCAGTACTACCTGGCCTGCTCTGCCCGCGCCGCCAACCCCTTCCAGCAGGTGAGCCAAGGGGCTGCCCTGCCCTATGGGCCCAGTCCATGCCCCCTGCTCCTGTCCCTCTGCCCCCTGCCCCCTGTCCCTGGGAGGCAGGGTGAAAGCAGTCTGTTGAGCCAGAACTGGGGGGCAGAGACTCAGCCCCCTGGAGTTGCCTCCCAACTGACACCCCAGGAGCCGGGGGAGGGACAGCAGGACGTAACTTAGTGCCCCTGGGGGACTGCGTTTGCCCTCCCTGCAGGGCTGGGGAGGGGCGGTGGAGTGACCGCGCCTAAGGGCCTCACGGCAGTTGGGGTGTGGGACTCTTGGAGATGCTCTGACACCCCAGCCCCCACAACTTGACCTTAATCTGCTGTGAGGAATTTGGGTGTCCATTGTGGGGAAGGGCCCCAGGAGGGTGTCTGCGGGCTGGGTGGGCCCCTGGGGGCAGAGCCTGGGGTGCGGGGGCCCCTGACCAGCCTCTCGGGGAGCAGAAGCTGTCACGCAGCCACAAGGCACTGGTGGAGATGCAAGATGTGGTGGCCAAGCTGCTGCGGACGGTGCCCCAGGAGAGCCCGGCCAGCAAGGTGAGATGGGGTCCCCTCCCTGCACCCGCAGGAGAGCCCAGCCAGTAAGGTGAGACGGTCCTGCCGCCCTGCCCCCAGACTCCGTGGTCTGTTTTTAAAGATGACGTGTTCTTTTCCTTAGAGTTCTCTGCAACAGGGGGGAGTGGTGAGCCCAGCAGGCAGTTCAATGGGTAGAGTGCCTGCCTTGCTTTGAGAGGCCCTGGGACCATCCTGTCATCACACAGCACCAGGGGCTTCATGGTTGGTGGAGCAGAGCTCTCCAGAAACACATAAAGGGGGTGGGGTGGATGGGCAAGTGAGACTCACCCAGTTGAGATGGCATTCCACCCTGCATGGGGACCCCATGAGTAGCCCCGGCCACCACGTGGGCCCCCCCCCTCTGCCCCCTGCCCTCAGCCAGGCCAAGGAGTCAGCTCAGCAGCTGGGGCATGGGACTTGGCAGGCTGGGTGTCCTGGTTCCATCCCCAGTACCACAGTGCTGCTGACTTTTTTATTTTTAAGTCTTTATTTATTGGATAGAGACCATCAGAAATGCAGAGGGAAGGGGAAATAGAGAGGAAGAGAGAGACACCTGCATCCCTGCTTCACTGCTGCAGGTGGAGGACCTGGGGCTTGAACCTGGGTCCTTGTACATTGTAACGTACCCTCAGCCATTGCAGCACCACCCGGGCCTGAAGATTGTTTTGTTTTTATTACCACCATGGTTATATCTGGGGGTCAGTGCCAGCACTACGAATCCACTGCTCCTGGTGGCCATTCCCCACCCCCATTTTAATGGACAGGACAGAGAGAAATTGAGAGAGGAGGGGGAGATAGGGAGAGAGACTGACAGACCTGAGGCCTGCTTCACCGCCTGTGAAGATTCCCCCTTTCAGGTAGGGTGTGGGATTTGAACCTGAGTCTTTGTGCTTAATACTATGTGTGCTTAACTGGGTGCATCACTGCCTGGCCCCTGGTGCTCAGACTTTTTTTTTTAATATTTTATTTATTAATGAGATAGGAGAGAAAGAACCTGACATCACTCTGGTACTTGTGCTGCTGGGGATTGAACTCAGGACCTCATGCTTGAGAGTCCAACGCTCTATCAAGTGAGCCACCTCCCAGACCATACTTCTTTTTTTTTTAATTATTTATTTATTATTTTCCCTTTTGTTGCCCTTGTTTTTCATTGTTGTTGTAGTTATTATTGTTGTTATTGATGTTGTTGTTGGATAGGACAGAGAGAAATGGAGAGAGAAGGGGAAGACAGAGAGGGGGAGAGAAAGACACCTGCAGACCTGCTTCACCGCTTGTGAAGTGACTCCCCTGCAGGTGGGGAGCCGGGGGGTCTCAAACCAGGATCCTTTTGCCGGTCCTTGTGCTTTGCGCCACCTGCACTTAACCCACTGCACTACCGCCCGACTCCCTTTTTTTCCTTTTAAAATTTTTTTCTTTAATTTATTTTTATTTTTTTCCCTTTTGTTGCCCTTGGTGTTTATCATCATTATTGTTGTTGTTATTGCTGTCATTGTTGTTGGACAGGACAGAGAGAAGTAGAAGAGGAGGGGAAGACAGAGAGGGAGAAAGAAAGACACAGACCTGCTTCACTGCCTGTGAAGCGATCCCCCTGATGTGGGGAGCTAGGGGCTTGACCCAGGATCCTTATGCCAGTCCTTGCGCTTCGCACCATGTGCACTTAACCCGCTGCGCCACCGCCTGGCTCCCGGTGCTCTGATTTCTGTCAATAAGTAAAATAGCTGTTAGAACACTAAAAATAAAGACACACCAATGTCAAGCAGCAGTGGACTGGCAGGTGAGGGAGGCCTGGGTCTGTGTCCAGAGAGGTGAGAAAAATTAATAAAACGGACTGGGGAGACAGCATCATGGTTCTGCAGAAGACTCCTGCCAAGGTCTCGGGTTCAATCCCCAGCACCACTGTCAGCCAGAGCTGAGCAGGCCTCTGGCCTTTGTCTGTGTGTCATTTTCTGTTTCTCTCACTAATTTTTTTTAAATTGGGGGTTAGGGGTGGCACACCGGGTTAAGCACACATAGTACTAAGCGCAAGGATCCATCTGTGCAAGGATTTGGGTTCAAGCCCCTGCTCCCCACCTGCAGGGAGGTCATTTCACAAGCGGTGAAGCAGGTTTGCAGGTGTCTCTCTGTCTCTCTCCCTCTCAATCTCCCCCTCCCCTCTCAATTTCTCTCTGTCCTGTCCAATAAAATGGAAGGGAAAAAATGGCCTCCAGGAGCAGTGGATTTGTAGTACCAGCACTGAGCCCCAGAGATAAGCCTGGAGGCAAAAAAAAAAAGTTTTTTTAAAGATTTTCTTTTTAAAAAAATTTATTCCCTTTTATTGCCCTTTTTTTATTATTGTTGTAGTTGTTGTTGTTATTGATGTCATTGTTGTTGGATAGGATAGTCGCTTGTGAAGCGACTCCCCTACAGGTGGGGAGCTGGGGGCCAGGATCCTTATACCAGTCCTTGTGTTTTGTGCCACGTGTGCTTAACCTGCTGCGCTACCGCCTGACTCCCCCCCAGATTTTTTTAAATTAATTAAAAATATCAAAAATAGGGAGGTAAATAGCATAATGGTTGTGCAAAAGACTCTCTTGCCTGAGATTTCCAAAATCCCAGGTTCAGTCCCCTGCAAGGCCATTAACCAGAGTTATGTAGTGCTCTTGTAAAAAAAAAAAATTAGGGGCCAGGCAGTAGCACAGCTGGTTAAGTATATGTGGTGCAAAGCACAAGAACTGGCATAAAGATCCCGGTTCGAGCCCCTGGCTCCCCACCTGCAGGAGGGGGTCGTTTCACAGATGGTGAAGCAGGTCTGCAGGTGTCCATCTTTCTCTCCCCCTCTGTGTTACCCTCCTCTCTTCATTTCTCTCAGTCTTAACCAACAATAATAACGGCAAAATGGGGGGGGAGCCTCCAGGAGTAGTAGATTCATAGTGCAGGCACCAAGCCTCAGTGATAACCCCGGTGGCAAAAAAATAAATAATGATAAAATATCAAAAATAAAGAAATACAAGGGGGTCGGGGGCAGGAACAAAGGCAGGAGCAAAAGATCCCCTACTCTAAGACCCCTGGGAGAGTAAGCACAGCCCTCGTGGCCTTGGCCAACTCTGGGGTCCCAGCTCTGACATCCAGGTGCCCCAAGACCCGACCTGGAGTGGGTGGGCAAAGCACCAGACCCGCAGGCTTGCCGGCTGGGTGCTGACGGGTTTGGGGTGTCCCAGGACCCCCTGCTGCGCGTGCAGGAGGTGCTGAACGGCACGGAGGTGAACCTGCAGCAACTCACAGCCCTGGTGGACTGTCGCAGCCTCCACCTGGTGAGGACCCCGGGGCCGGGGGTGGCTGGGGCCCTGCAGCGTCTGGGCGGGAGGGCCCTTACCTGCTGCCGTCCGTCCCCTGGCCCCAGGACTACGTGCAGGCCCTGACCGGATTCTGCTACGATGGCGTGGAGGGTCTCATCTACCTGGCCCTCTTCTCCTTTGTCACCGCCCTCATGTTCAGCTCCATCGTCTGCAGTGTCCCCCACACCTGGCAGCAGAAGAGGTGAGGGGCCACGGGGGAGGGGAATGATGGCGTATGGTTGAGCATATATGTTACCATTCTCAGGGACTCGGGTTCAAGCCCCCGGCCCCCACCTACAGGGGGAAAGCATGTGTGTGGTGAAGCAGTGCTGCAGGTGTCTCTCTGTCTCTCTCCCTTTCTTTCCCTTCCTTCCTTCTTTCCTTCCTTCCTTCCTTTCTTTTCCTCCAAGGTGCTAGGAGCCAGCACTATGAGTCCACTGCTCCTGGCGGCCATTTTTTTCTATTATACTGGATGGGACAAAGAGAAATTGAGAGGGGAGGGGGAGATAGGGAAAGAGAAAGACACCTGAAGACCTCCATTACCACTTGTGAAGCTTCCCCGCTCCAAGTGGGGAACTGGAATCCTTGTGTGGGTCCTTGAGCGTAATACTATGTACACTTAAGGTGTGCCACTGCTCGGCCCCCTCTCTCCCTATCTCCCCCTCCTCTCTCAACTTCTCTCTGTCCTGTCAAATAGAAGAGAGAAAAAAAAATGTAAAAACGCCTCCAGGAGTGGTAAATTCGTTGTGAGGCACCGAGCCCCATCAGTAACCCTGGTAGCAATAAAAATAAAATAATTAAAGGGGATCAGCACATGTGTCACAGTGCGCAATGACCTGGGTTCAAGCCTTCGTCCCCCCTGCAGGAAGAAGGCTTCACAAGTGGTGGAGCAGGTCTCCAGGCGTCTTGTCCGTCTCCCCTTCCCTCTCCATTTCTCTCTGTCCTGCCCAATAATAAAAGCAATGGCCCCAGGAGCAGGGTTTGCCAGGCAGGCCCTGGCCCCACCACAACCCCGGTGGCAGTGAGGAGACCTGGGAGGCGGCAGCTCAGCCCCTCAGCCTGGGGCTGGGTCACCTGGGGCAGCAGGCAGTTCTGAACGGGGTGTCCCTCAGGGGCCCGGAGGAGGACGGGGAGGACGAGGCACGGGGCCCCCGGCAGCCCCACGACAGCCTGTACCGCGTGCACATGCCCAGCCTGTACAGCTGTGGCAGCAGCTATGGCAGTGAGAGCAGCATTCCCGCCGCGCCCCACACCGTCAGCAACGCGCCTGTCACGGAGTACATGTGAGCGGCGGTGCATGAGACGGGCGGCGTGGGGCAAGGGGTTGGGGGACACGGGGGCATGAGATGAGGGCACAGGGTGGAGGATGGGGGCTGGGGGACATGAGGAGATACGGGGGCACAGGGCTGGGGGAATGCGGCTGGGAGACATGGGGAGGGGACACGGAGTGCATGGGGTTGGGGGGTATGGGGACATAGAGGACATGGGCATAGGCTTGGGGGACATGGGGTCATAGGGAGGGGCAAGGGGCTGGGGGACATGGGAGGGGGCCTGGGGACATAGGGGCACATAGGGAGGGGACACAGTACTGGGAGGCATAGGAGTACGGGGCTGGGGACACAGGTTGGTGGACATGGGTGGGAGGCATGGGGCTGGGAGACACAAGCTGGGGGGCTTAGGGAGACAGGACTAGGGGACACAGGGTGGAGTACACAGGGAACATGGGTATGTGGGAGCCTTTTTTTTCACAGGCAGCACGTTTATTGGGGGAGGGGCGGCGGGGCTCTGTCTTTCTTGGCTGCTGCCTTATGCATGACGGCCAGCACGTTACTCAGCTTTTGGCGTGGATGTAGGTCCCCACCCACTCCTTTAAAAAATTTTTAAAAATATTTATTTATTCCCTTTTGTTGCCCTTGTTGTTTTTTATTGTTGTAGTTATTGTTGTTACTGATGTCATTGTTGTTGGATAGGACAGAGAGAAATGGAGAGAGGAGGGGAAGACAGAGAGGAGAGGAGGAGAGAAACACCTACAGACCTGCTTCACCGCCTGTGAAGCGACTCCCCTGCAGGTGGGGAGCTAGGGTCTTGAACCGGGATCCTTACGCCGGTCCTTGTGCGTGGCACCACATGTGCTTAGCCCGCTGTGCTACAGCCCGGCTCCCCCACCCACTTCTTGATGAGCTTGAGCGCGCGCTTGTCCTTAGAGACCTTGAGCAGCTCCATGGCGCAGCGCTCATATGGGGTGGAGCCGCACACCTCATGGGTCACGTCCCGCACGAACTCGGTGTGTTCGGTGAGGCGCCCATGGTGGCGGCAGTGCCTCGGCTGGTTCACGTTCTTGGTCACCTTGTGGCCCTTGTGGAGGCCGACAGCCATCGGGTTCTGGGCTGGGTGCTTCCAGCTGAGGAGAGTGTGTGCGGTGGCTGTGGGTCTTTACAGCACTGGGGGAGGGGGGGGCACTGCCTCCCCCGGCCCCCGAGGGTGGTGGATGAGGGTCCCCAGAGCCTGGCCCACAGCCCCTCACATCCCCCAGGAGCCAGACCACCAACTTCCAGAACCCTCGCTGTGAGAACACCCCCCTCATCGGGCGTGAGTCCCCGCCACCCTCAGTAAGTCTCGGGGCCGGGGGCGGATGGGGTGCGGGCCCGCTCTGGGAGGGGCCTCAGGGCATCTGGCCTGACCGTGGAGGTAGGGTACCTGGGCCGCAGTGAGCAGTGTGGACACTGCCTGGCCGCCACCCTGCTCTGGTTGAGTCTGACTCTTCCGGGACTCAGCCGTGGCTGTTGGGACCTGGGTGTGCTGTGTCTGAGCTTCCTGGGGCCCTGCCTGCCCCACCATGGCCCTCCTCCAGCCCCTGGCCTGTGGGGCCCTGGCACCCAAAGTTGAGGCCACTCTCTCTCTCTCCCCGCTCCCCCCGGGCCCTCCAGTGCCCAGGACCCTGGCGGCCAGGCGGGCTGGCCTTTTAAGCCCACGGACAGTGCCGGGTGGCCAGGGTGGCCAGGCCCGCAGAGTGACAGGTACTGAGCTGCCGCCCTGCCCGCCACACCGCCTCCTGCCTGTGCCCGGTGCTCACGCCTCCCCCTCCTGCTGGCTGGGGCTGCAAGGCCGAGGCCAGGGTCCCACAGGCCGCCAGGCCCCTCCCGTAGACCCAGGCTCTGCCAGCGGGCTGCATGTCGGGGCCGAGGTGTGGGCACCAGCTGGCCAGGCCTGCCCCATCCACTCGGCTCTGGGATCTGGCACCTGTCCCTGCATGTCCTCAGAAGGCGCGGTTCTGAGCCCACCGGTCAGTGCCCCTGGCTGCCCGCTCTCCCCACAGGAGGACACCGGGGTCAGTGTGAGGCCTCGGGCTGCTCCCAGGCAGCGGGTCCTCACTCTGCCTGGCCTGGCGTCCCTGTGGCCACGGCGGGGGCACTGCACAGGCTCCTAGCTGGCAGGAGACCTCTGCCCGCTGTGCTCAGGGATGCCCGTAGCATCACTTAGTGCCTCTCCTTGTCCCCCCAGTACACTTCCAGCATGAGGGCTAAATACCTCGCCACGAGCCAGCCTCGCCCCGACTCCAGTGGAAGCGGCCACTAGCCACCCGCCAGCCCGACTGCCGCGTGCCAACACCCCACTCCATGCAGCTCGGACAGCCCCGCCCGCCTCCCCCCTTTCCCACAGGGCATGGAGACCCGCACCCTGACTCGGCCCACTCCTAGATGCTTCGTTCCCCCCTCATCCCACAGCACGCTGGCCTTGAACCCGTCTACAGCTTCCTCCCCGCAGCCCCCACGAACATCCGTGGCTTCTCAGCCCACAGGTCCCTTCTGCAGGCTCCAGTGAGGGAGCGCCCCCTCTCCCTCCCCACCTCGCTCTCCACACAGCACCCCTGCCCACCCCTTGCAGGTGGAGGCAGCTGGAGCCCCACCCTCTCGGTGCCAAACATCCCCCCCCCCCCGCCTGACCCTAACCTGATTTGTCACCTGCAGGGCTGCAGTACTGGCTGTTCCCCACCCCCCCATTCCCTTTGCAGCTGGACAGGCCATACCTGGAGCCTGGTTGAGCTGACCATGATACATACACACACACACACACACCCAGGACTAACCACTGCCCTGCCCTCCCCACCCTGGGCCTCCAGGTGGGAGAAGGGCTGAAGGAGCCACTTTCTGGGTGCTGGGGGTGGGGGGACTCTGTGACTCAGAGTGAGCGTCCCTGGGGCCCACCCCCACCCCCCTGTGACAGATGCCCCGAAGGTGCTCTTGGCATTAGTGTACAATGTTTGCTGTGTCCTGATTGGGTGGGGGTGGGGGCTCCCCACTCAGGACGCGGGCCTGGTGTTTGAAGCCGGGCCCACGGGGACTCCCCCTCCGGGGGACCCCCCTTTTCTCTGTGCTGGTGTCTGGGACCAAAAGGATAAGTGGCCACTGGCTGGGTGCCCCAATCCTGGGCACAGCCTCTGACCTGGGAGGAGATGGAGATGGGCAACTCAGGGGTGTCCTGGGGCCCAGTTAGGCCTCGGTTCCCCTGGGGGGCACTGTGACCCAGACCCCCATGGGGTGTCGGCCCCCCCAGAAGCACAAGGCCACCTCAATGTGAATGTATATAGCATTAGAGGCCCAGCCTGCCCAAGGCCGGCAGGGGACAGGGTGCAAGCCCCAGCCTCCCTGGTGGGGTGGGGTGGGCTGTTTTCTCCTCTTAAGTTTTCGGGGTCTCCTTCCTAGCCACTGTAATCTCAGACCCCCACTCCCATATCCACTGACCCCCCAGGGCAGCAAGGGCTAGGTTAGCAGGGAGATGAGGGCCAGCTGGGACAGAACCCTCAGCTGGGAGGCAGGTGGGGGAGGGTGGAGAATGCCCTAACTGGCCTGCCATCCTACCCCACCTCACTATGCAATTCTGGTCCAAACCCCCCTTCTGTCCACAGGAGCCGGGTCCAGTCCCTGGGGGTGGGGGTGACCCCTGGCCCCTCTGGGTTGTGGCATGGGGCAGGGAACCAGAGCTTGTGAATGGGGGTTTTGTTTTGTTTGCACCTGAGGTGTGTCACCACTTTCTGTACATCACATAGAATGCCTACCATTCTGCCCCCTCTCCGCGCCCACCCTGACCCTGGGGCTGAGGCGGAGGCTGTCCCAACCTACCCAGGACCCTGTCTCTATGTGCTGTCGCTGTGGGTTTTTTTTTTTTCTTCTTTTTTTTAAACTGGGCTGGGGGTTGGGTTCTCATTCTTGGGGGCTGAAGGCGGGGGGGGGGCTTTATTTTTCTTGGCAAATACTGAGAAGACCTCGTCCGTGTAATTTCTGTGGTTTCTATTCAGTTTGGGTATCATGTTTTAAAATAAAATTGTTTTGAAAAGCAGGTCTCTGTCCCTGAGCTCTGTTCCAGCTGGGAGCAGTCTGGGAACTGGCTGGGGGGCGGGGCACAAGGGTGGAGCCTGGTGGGTGAATGGGGTGGGCCTATGGTGCAGAGTGGAGAGGTTACCACTGGGACCCTGGGGGCAGGGCGAGCCACACAGACACATAACCAGAGCTCCCTCTAGTGACCCCTGTGAGCAGAGGGGCAAGTTGCTTAATTTTGGATACAGATAGTCAGAAATCGAAAGGGAAAGGGGAGAGAGACAGACACCTGCAAGCCCTGCTTCACTGTTTGCAAAGCTTTCACCTTGCAGGTGGGAACCAGAGGCTCGAACCTGGGTCCTTGTGCATTGTAACATGTTCCCTCAACCAGGAACACCACCATCCGGCCCTCAGGTTATTTATTCATATTTGAGTGAGACAGACCCAGTGCCAGGGATGGAACTCAGGACTGCAGGCTCCAGAGTCTGAGGTTTCACCCACCACGCCAGCCAGTGGGTTTGTTCATCTACAAGAGCCTGAGACTGGCAGGTCTGGGTTCGAGTCCTGTGCTGGGTGGGTGGGGAGGGGACAGCTGGATTCCTTTTCATAGGGACCCTGCTGTTGTCTCTACCTAGAACTGCAGTGGGACACCGGGTGGTCACCCTCCCCAGGCCTTGGGTGGTGGCAAGTGGGCTCGGGAGAGAGGTGCATATATATGTGTGACTCCGCAGGGGGGATGGGTGTCTCTGGGTCCCCAGGAGGTGGCGGCATCAGGAGGCCCCTCTAGAAACAGGCCAGAGAAAAGAGCTTGGAGAAGGGGGTGGGGTGCCCCAGGAGCTCAAGGTCTAGAAGGGGGGGGGACACTGGGAGCCCAGAACTGCCCGGGGCAGGGACACCAAGCCTGGAGAGAGAGATGTTACCACTGGGACCCTGGGGAAAGGGCGAGCCACAGAGACTTGGGGTGTCACAGGCTAATGCCTCCTCAGAGAGGGGGAAGGCAAGGTCAGGGGTGAGCATGGGTGAGGACCAAGGGGCCAGGATGGTCCCTGAAGGGGAGGCTGGGCAGTGGGACGGCTGAGACACCGTAGCCACCAGCTCTGGCCACCAGGTGGCACGCAAGGACCACAGAGGCTGGGGTGGAGCAGTCTGCAGGGGCACTGGATGTGGATATTACTCTCACCCCCACCACACCCCTGCAGCTCAGGGGTCCCCCATCTCAGAGCTCCCCCACTACCTGATCCACAGGTATCCCCACCCCCTACATAGTGGACCACTGGCCTCTAGGGTAGCCTGGGGCTCAGAGAGACTGGGGGCACCCCCAGAATGTTTGCCAAGAGCAGAGAGAAGCTGAGGAAGGCTTGTGGCCTGACACAAATGGGGGGGCTGGCTCAGGTCACCCTCTTCCCTCAGAGCCTAGGGGGGCAGGACCAGCTGCAGCCCCCCCAGGTGCCATGCAGCGGGAGGGGGGGTCTGGCCTCTCCCATGTGCATGAAGCCCTGCCCCCAACCCAGCATGTGGGAGGGGGGCAGGAGAGGGAAATCCCCCCACAGAGGGAACCTGTCTCCACTGATCTGAGAGACCACTGGCACCCCCACACTGGGGGAGGGTGCTGGGGCGTAATACTGTCACCAGAAATCGCCCCTCCAGAAGTTAGGCAGCCTCCTTCCTGACTCATCTTGGGGTGGGGGTGGCCCTTGCACCCAAGGGTGGTGGTTCCTGGAAGGCCCCACTCTCCCTGCTGAGCACTTCCCCTTCTCAGGGTGGGGAGCTGCCTTCCTCCCCAAGAAGGGCTGTGAGCCTCGCACCAGCGCCCTGCTCTGTACCCCAGCAGGACAGGTGGGGGGCAGTGTGCCCCAGATGCGTCCATTGCAGCCCCCAGTGATGCCCATGCCCTGTGGTGGTGCCAAGCAACGGGAACCCTGGAACAGCAGAGCCTCTGACTCAGTCCCCTCCCCACCGCAGGCAGGAAGAGCCCCCCCTCCACCCCTCATTTTCAACTTCCTCATCTAGGCCTCATTATCTGAGACACCATCATCCTCACCCTCTGGGCAGAGGGTGCCCAGTGAGGGGGGAGCAGGTGCCCTCAGAGCCAGGCCAGTCTGTGCAGGAGAGGTGGACCCACTCACAGGGCGCCGGTGGGACCTTCTGGAAACTGCTGACTCGGACCTTAGGCCAGGGTGGCCACCCAGCCCATTTGGGGTGATGAGGCTGTGAGCACGTGTGGGGGCTGGCGTCCTGCCGGCAGGGGCAGGGACAGAGACAGCAGGGCAGGGATGGCCATCTGCTCTCAGATAAGGCAGAGCCACCAGGAGGTCAGGGGGCAACCGGGTTAGGGAGGGAGGTGTTAGCCCAGCGGAAGAAGAGGAAGTGAAGATGGCCATTGGGGAGGAGGGGGAACCCAGAGGTGGGGGGCTGCTTTCTGAGAAGTCAGGGCAGCCTGGAGTGGGGGGGGCACAGCCTGGAGTCTGGGGGGAGGGAACAGCCTGGAGTCTGAGGGGGCAACCTGGAGTCTGGGGGGAGGGAACAGCCTAGAGTCTGGGGGGCAGCCTGGAGTCTGGGGGGTAGTCTGGAGTCTGGGGGGGTAGTCTGGAGTCTGGGGGGCAGCTTGGAGTCTGGGGGGAGGAAACAGCCTGGAGTCTGGGGACAGCCTGGAGTCTGGGGGGCAGCCTGGAGTCTGGGGGCAGCCTGGAGTCTGGGGGGCAGCCTGGAGTCTGGGGGGGCAGCCTGGAGTCTGGGGACAGCCTGGAGTCTGGGGGGCAGCCTGGAGTCTGGGGGCAGCCTGGAGTCTGGGGGTAGGGAACAGCCTGGAGTCTGGGGGGCAGCCTGGAGTCTGGGGGGGCAGCCTGGAGTCTGGGGGCAGCTCATGGCCCCGCAGAGACAGAAATTGAGAGGGGAGGGGGAGATAGGGAGAGAGACAGAGAGACGTGCAGCTCTGCTTCACCACTCGTAAAGCTTCCCCCCTGCAGATGGGGACTGGGGGGCTTGACCCTGGGTCCTTGTGCACTGCAGAGTGTACACTCAACCAGGTGTGTCACCACTTTTTTTTACCACTGTTGTGGTCATTATTATCGTCCCCCCCCTTATTTTTTTTTACCAGAGTCCTGCGCAGCTCTGGCTAATGGTGGTGCAGGGGACTGAACCTGGGATTCCGGAGCCTCAGGCAATGAGGACCTCTTTCCAGAACCATTCTGCATTGACCCCACTCCCCTTTTGTTTTCCAGAGGTAGGGCACCCCAGCCCTGCTCAGCCATGCATGGAGCTCCCATCTAGCGAGAGGGCTTGAACTGGGGCCTGTGCCAGGTAATATATGCCTCCCCTTCCTTACTCCTAGCACAAGGCCCAGTCAAGACCAAGACCCCTGGTGGGCATGCCCCAAACATCTTTATTCACAGCAAAGACGTCACCATAGCAACCACACTTGAATTCCCTGAGAACTTTTCCCTTTTTTTTCTCCCCCTCAGTTAAGTCTTTGCAGAAGAAGACAACATAGCCAGTGGGCCAGGTGGCAGGGCAGGACCAGGTGGCAGGGCCAGGTGGGTAGTTGCCACCTAGGGGGAAAAGGGTCTCGGGAGGTGGGGACAGAGCCCTAGGCCAGGACACAGAGACACACGGATCTTCTGCCTCCACCCAGCTCCCAGAGCAAGCTGACCCCCCACCCCTTAGCCTCTGTTCTTTCTGATCTACAGAAAGGCAAAAAGAACCCCCTTGTCTGCACCGCCAACAAAAATAAGAGACAACAAACACCCTACCTCTCACCCACCCCCTTCCAACACCAAGTACAGTAAAAAAAATACTGTCGAAATATCTACAGACACACCCACTGTGGGCGACACCTCTCCCAGTGGAGAGGACACTCAACTCTGCCCCCCACTGCGGGGGGACAAAGGCAACACCCCCAGGAGGGCGGGGGTGCACCCCCAGCCACTGGGGACTTCAGGGCCCGGTGACACCTGAGCACCCAAGACCCAAGACCGCCGCCAGATCCAGGTAGGGTCCTCGCGGCTCCTTGGCTGAGCAGAACTGCTTTGCAGTCCACTCCTCCGCTGGAGAAGCAGCTCTGGGGAGGGGCTAGGCCCCGGAAGCCTCGAATTCAGGGGCTGGACGGGTGTCCTCAGGCCCTTTGGATACCAGGGGCGCCTGGGAACGGGATCTCAGCTGGCTGGCCGTGGCAGCTAGAAGGTGGAGGCGGCACGGGGACACCAGGGCGTGTCTGGGTACAGGTGGCAATGGATGGAGAGAAACCTGTGGGCAGAGAGAGCATCCGTCTGGTCTATCCTCCCAACCACACCCGTGCAGCTGCCATCCCGACCTGTCCCAGAGTGGGGGCGCCCCCTGGCTCTGGGGCCATGCCTCACCTGGATGGGTCAGCCTCCACTGGGAAGGGCCCCTTAATATTCACAGTGTTGCGTTTGTTCTCAAAGGTGCCATAGCTCAGTGTCACCTGTGAGGAGGGATGTGGCTGTGACGGGGATGGCAGGGGGACCCCTGGGGTCGGAAGGAGCCGTGGGACCACCCCCCTCCATCACAGCAGACAGGAAGGCTATGGGGGTGCCACCGTCCCTCCCCCCTCAGCCCTGGGGCGCAGGACGTACCTGCTCACGCAGCATGGAGGGGGGCACCTGCTGCAGGTTCTCCAGGTGGGAGTGGAAGAGCCCGCAGCGGGTGAGGCCCACGCCCAGCAAGGCCTCCACGATGTAACCCACTGTGCAGTCGTCTGGCAGGCGGATCCGCTCGGCCGTGCTCATGAAGTGACCGCCACTGGGGGAGGGGGGGCAGGGTCAGGGGAGGTGGACCCAGGGGAGGGGGCACGTGGGTTCCCCCAGCAGCCCCCCTCTGTCCAGCTGAGGGCTCCCTGCAGCTGCAGGCCCAGATTGGTCCCCACAGCACCCCCCAGCACTTCCCGGGTCACTGGGCCCCTTCCTCAGCTCACCAGGCCTCCAGGACCTCTGGCTCACCGCCCCACAACCCCCTCCCAGTCCCCCGACCCCCCACTTCCAGTCCCCCACACCTCCCCAGCCCCCTAGCCTTTTCTTCAGCTCACCAGGCCCCAAGGCTCCCTCCCAGACCCCATAGCTCACCTGCCCCCCCATCCCTCAGGCCCACTCCTGACTCACCTGGCCCAGGGGCTCATCTTCAGTGCCAACCCACGGCTGATGCAGAAGCCAGCTCCACCCGTGGCAAACCAGAAGTGGACAGGACGCTGTGGGGGGGCACAGCAGGTGAGGCCAGGCACCTGGCCAGCTGGACCCCCACCCCCACCCCTATGTCCAGCTGGCACCCACCTGGCTGTCACCCACACGCTCGGTGGCCTGGATGGGCCGGTCCAGGCTGGGCTTGCCCAGGTAGATGTCCCCAGTGTGCGGGAAGCGGCCCAGCAGCGCCAGCAGGGCGGCCACATTCACGTAGTTGTCATCATCCACGTGGCAGAACCACCTGCGTGTGGGCAGTGGGGAGGCAGGTGGGTGGTGGGCGTCAGGGGCCCCAGGAGTACATCCCCCCCAACCCAGGCAGGCACTCACTTCCTCCCTGATGCCAGGAAATGGTCGTATTCCACCGCCATCTTGCAAGACAGTGCCTGGCGACTGTGGGCAGCTGAGCAGTTGGTGTTGATGATGTGGCCTGGGGGGGGGGGGAGGTGGTGGTGAGGACACAGCGGGGGGGGGGGGGGGGGGCGCAGGTTCTCCCAGCCTCATGGAGCTGCCCCATCCCTGACCCTCAGCCCTCAGCGGTTACTTCCCCTGCCACCTGCCAGAGCCTCGTCTACATGAGAACCAGGGGTCTCAGTGCTCACACCTGGCCCTCCTGGTAGGGGCGGGGGTGCTGTGGGCATTCCGGGGACCCTCCTTGGGGCTGGGACTCACCCCTGTGCCGGGTCAGGGCTTCATCCTCGCCGTCGGTGAAAATGAAGGTCTGTGGAGAGAGGGGAGCTTGAGTGGCCCGCACCAACCCTACCCGGGGCCCCCCCAGTCCTGAAAGACCCTCACAAAAGCTGGGCCCTGACCCTGCCTACAACTCCCCATAGCTGGGTCCAAGGCCACCCTGGCAGGCTCGAGCCAGGTGGGGCCCCGCCCACCAGGTAACCGTCGTCTCACACACCTGGCAGCACACACCCTGTTGATGTGGCTGTGAGGGGGCCATTAAGGAAACATCCCACTGGGGGACAAAGGCCTTGCTGGGCAGTTGCCAAGGGCCCGTCCACAAAGGGCCGGAGGGAGATGAGTCACCTGCCATTGTCCCTGTCCACACCCCCACCCCACCCCTTAACTCGACCACATCCACACAGCCGGCCTGGCTGAGCAGCAGCACCTTCTGCCTGGGTCCCAGAGACCTGAGGGGGGGGGGCGACAGCCATGCGGGAAGCCAGCCTCACCAGGGGCACCCCCCGGGCAGCCTCGGAAACTGGGGCCAAGGGGCGGGGTGGGGTGGCAGGCACGCCCGGGCCGGTCGGCACACGGCTGGAATGTGGCTTCCCGAGACAGCCCTCCCCGGGCGCGTGCCTGGGAGCACCCCGGGATGGCACAGCGGGAAGGGGCCCCGAGACCCCCTCCACCCCGGAGATCAGAGCCCCCCTGCCCACAGGGCCCGGCCACTGTGTGGGCTGAGTGCCAGAGACGGGACAAAGCCCGGGGGGGGTGCGAGCTCTGGGCCCCTGGCTGTCTCCACAGTGCGGCCGCACGCACAGACTCGCACCCAGCAGCGGCCAGGAATGCCGTGGGAGGAGAGCCGGCCCCGGCAGACACCCGCCTGCCCGCCCGCCCTCCGGCTCCGGATTAAAAAAGTCTCTTCAGTGAGGGAGCTCAAGCCCCAAAAACCCAGCCGCAGGCTACAAGATTCCAGCTCTGCCTTTGCAACCGCTGTGAAGGTGGGGCTGGGGCTGCTGGGCCTCCTGCCCACCCCCCGCCAAAAAAAAAAAAAAAGAGCTGTCTGGGGAGCAAGGGCCAGATGCACCCACCCGGTCTGCCTCAGTGGCCCCCACACCCCTGAGCAGGCTGGGTCAAGGGCTAAGTGTGCACAGCCTGTCCAGCACCGCAGGGGAAACTGAGGCTGGGGTGGCCTGGTGTGGAGCTGGGGCTCCTCTGGGTCTGGAGTGTCCTCCCCAGATGCCCCGACCACCACCAGCGGGAGAAGGAAGAGGCGGGCAGCGGGTGGGGGCCCTCACAGGAAGCGGCATTGTTCCTGTGGCTGAGATTCAGAGAAACACAGGATGCCAGGCGCCCCCCCCCCATTGTGGCCAAGGCGTTGGCAGTGGAGGGGGGCAGAGCCCAACTCCTCTTCCTGCTGGCCTCCAGACACTGCCCCCCAGCACACCCCCACCCATCCCTGCAGCTGCTGGAAGCTTCTTTGACAGTGCCCAGACCACCCTGCCTTGCTCTAAGTCCAGGAACCTCCTCCAGGAAGTCCTCTTCCTGCTTCACGTGGGACAGATGCCCACTCTGGTGGGCAGGACCTCTCTGGGTCTGCCCCACGGCCACCCTGACCTCCAGCGACCTGGGCTACCCTGCACGGAGCTGGGAAAGGACCCTCTACTCAGTTTCGACACTGGGCGGGATGGGGGGGGCAGTGGCCCCTCCTGAGTGGGGTGGTCGGTCGGGGCAGAAGGAAGCACGGAGTGCCCTGATCCTCCCCTGCCCCCGGCCTCCAGGTGACCCCATGCTCTTGGGGTCTTCTCCCCTTTGTGGAGAAGAGATGGTGGGTCAGAGTGGACCCTGTCTTGCAGTCTGGAGGGAGCCCAGGGTCCCGGCTGAGTGGTCTCAGAGGTGGCTGAGTGTTGCTAGAGGTCACAGTGCAGGGAAGCAGAGTGGGGTGGGGGCACCACCACATGCTGTCAGTCAGGGCTGGGGGTGGGGGCTCACCGCCAGGCAACCTGAGTGCCCCGCGGCGGCCGGCGGTTCCCATGGAGCAGGGCCCGCTGCCTCTCTCAGCGGAGAAAGGGGCTTTGTTACCTTGTCCAAGGGCCGCGCAGACTAACAAAACGGCCCGGCCTCCCCCGCGCCCCCGGAGCCCCCCGCCCTGGGAAAGGACGCCGTGTTCCCAGGGGCCAGCCCCCTCCCCACCCGCACCAGATGGGACCCTGCCAGCCAGCTCCGCCCCCCAAACGGTGTTTTCCCGGGGTTTAAAAGCTGCAGGGTCTTCCTGAGGAGCCCATCCCACCAGGACCCCCACCCTGCCCCCAGACACCCCCCCACACCGGCCCCAGAACCCCCAGCCCAGCTCCCAACCTCCAGTCTTACCCGCCCAGCCCAGCCCACCGTCCAGCGACCTGCAGCGACCTGCAGGCGGGCGGGAGTGTGGCTCAGTGGTGTGCTGGGGCATGGGGCATGGCCTGAATGGGAGAGAGCCCAGTCTCTCCCCAACCCCTGCAGGCTGCCAACTGGGTCATTGTGTCCCCTGCCCCCCTCTTGTGGTGGTGGTGGTGGTGGGGTCTTAACTACACTTCCCTCTAACACACACTCGCCCCTGGGGATGGCCTGGGGTACACTTCCAAAGTGGGGGACACCCTCCCCGCACTGCACCCCAGTGTCTTGGCAGGCAGGAGTACCCCCAACTGCACCCAGGGTTCCAGCCGGGCAGATGGTACCTCAGGGTTCGAGCCTGATAAACCGTACCCCTGAGGGTGGGGCTCTGCCAGTAGCGGGGGACAGCACCCCGGGATTCCATGGGGGGAGGCACCCTAAGGCCCCAGCCTGGGGGGACAGCACCCTGGGGCTCCAGCCTGGGGGGGACAGCACCCCGGGGCTCCAGCCGCGCTGGGGGTGGCTCACCATCTCAGGGTGCCGGGACACCCAGGTGTCCAGCAGCAGGTCAAGGCGCGCGCGGTGGAACTTCCTGGTAGTCTTGACGGCGATGAAGACGTCGCGGGGCCCCAGCTGCTCCGCGGGGGGCTGCGGGGCGCGGGGGGCGCGGGGGGCGTCGCGGCGGGCGCGGGCCAGCAGCCCAAAGTATCCGGACAGGCCGCCGTCGCCGGGCCGGGGCTGCAGGCTGCGCAGGGCGCGGCGGGCGCGCTCGGGGGGCGCGGGGGGCGGGTCGGCTGTGAGCACCAGCAGGCAGGCGAGCAGCGCGCCCCCCAGGCCCAGCAGCAGCCGGCGGCCACAGCGTTGCAGCATCGTGCGGCCACCGCGCCCCGCGCCGCGCCCCTTAAACGGCCGCCCGCCCCGCCCCGCCCCGTCCGTCCACTGGCTGCGGGCGGCCCCACCCCGGGGCGGGGACACCCATGGGCCCCACCCCTCTGCAAGGCTAGCCCGGGGCCCGGCTCACCCCGGGGCGGAGCACCCCGGGGCCCCACCCCTGCTCTGGCCTAGACTCTTGGGCCATTGTCTCCACCCCGGGGCGGGGCACCCATGGGCCCCACCCCTCCTCTGGTCTAGGCTCCGGGGACCTTGGCCCCATCCCGGGGCGGGGCGGGGCACCCCGGGGTTCCACCCCTCCGCTCTCCAAGGCTCGGGGCCCGGCCCACCCCAGGACTAGGTGGGGAGGGTCACACCCGAGGCCCCGCCTCAGCTCACTCACTGGCTGCGGGGGCGCAGACCGTCCAGTCCGTGCAGCGCCCACGTGGGGTCGCCGCGGGGGTCTGGGAAGGGCCGTCGGGTGCAGAAGTCCAGGTCCCCGTGCGCGTGCAGCCCCGCCCCGGACACCCCGCCGGCCGCAGAAGGACCAGGGGGTGGGAAGGCCGGCTTCCCAGGCGAGGGCGGGGGTCTGGGTGGCCGGGAGTGACCCTCTTGGGTCCTGGGGGGCTCAGGGTCCGAGGCGCACAGCCTCCAGGGGCAGCTGTCGCCGCCTGGGCTCAGACCTGAGGGCTGGGCGGGAAGGGCCCTGGGGGTCCCGGGAGCAACCAGGAAGGCCGGCCCTGCCCTGCCCCCCCCAACCCCGAGGGGCCCAGTGACACAGGCATCCGGTGTCCTGCCGGGCTGAGCCGTTTGTCCGGCGGGTACCCTCTGCTGGGGCGCGTGGGGGGAGGAGGTTCCCACGCCCCTTCCTGCTCGCACCCGGGGCAATTAGCACCACTTCAAGCAGGCATCTGCCCCAGCAGATGGTGCAGGCGTGCCCAAGTGACAAGTCTCCCAAGGTGCCACCACCAGCCATAAACACCTCCCGTTCAGCTCCACCGGAGCCTCCTAGAAGCTGGGGGGTGGGCAGTGCAGGAGAGAGGCACACTCAGCTGGGGAACCTAGCACCCCCCCCCAACCCCCAGCCCCAGGCCTTTAGGATGGAGACCTGACTCCCAGCCTGCCTCCTCCACCACTTTCTGGGCTGTGTGATGCTCCACAATCCTCATCCTCTGCCCCTCTGCCCTCTGCCTCTCTGCCCTCTGTACCTCTGCCCTCTGCACCTCTGGCCCTCTGCCCCTCTGCCCTCTGTGCTCTAGTCCTCTGCCCTTTGCATCTCTGCCCTCTACACTTCTGCCTTCTGCCCTCTGCCCCTTTGCTCCCACCCCAGCTATCTCTCCTCTTCCAGCTCAGTGAGTGGACAGCACTGAGCAACAGGCCCAGACATTCAGCCCCAATGGCCCTGAGTTCAAGGCCATGGCATTGGGGTCTAACTACCAGCTCCTTCTCTGCAAGAGCTCCACCCCACCCCGGAAGCCCCACATCTGGGCTGTGCCCGGGGCCTCAGCTAGTGGGTCCTGGCTGAGCACCGTTCAGGGGGTGGCAAGCAGGGATGGGGCTCCCCCACCGCCAGCCAGGCTGAGAATCGAGACAAAGCTCTGGGTATCCTGTCCCCCCTCATGGCTGCCTGGCTCTGGGTCTGTAACAGGAGAACGGGATCCGGTGACTCCCTGAGGTCTAAGTGGCAGGGGTTAGCCAGCCAGCTCCCCTCCGTCCCTTCCTTCCAGGCTCAGCTCCAGCCCCTGGACCTCCCCGGAGTCCCTCCTCTAGACCCAGAGGCTACCTCTAAGCCCCCAGCGGGGGTGCAGAGGCATGGATGCTGGGCAGGAAGCGGAGAGCAAAGAGAGGAGGGGGCTGGCCAGGTGGCCCAGGTCCTCAGGAGAGGGGTCCCTGAGGCAGGACAGCCTCCGAGGTCTTCCTGTGGTTTTCCTGGGAAAACCGTGCAGGTGAAATGGGTGAGTCCCAGGAAGTGGGCAGCTGGTGCCCAGCTCCTAGGGGTCTGCCGGGGCCCAGCTCCTCTGGGGGCCTGGGGCCTTTGGCTGTTAACAGACCAGAGGAAACCCCTGGCCCCAGCTTCTGGCCCACAGACCCCTGCTGGAGGGGAGGTGCCAGACAGGGGCATGGAGCTGGCTCTCCTTCCAGCACTGGGGTGGGCACTGGATGGATAGATGGGTGGATGGTGGATGGTGGATAGTAGATGGTGGATGGATGAATTTGGATGGATGGTTAATGGTTGGATGGATGATGGATGGATGGTGGATGGGTGGATGAATGATTTGGATGGATGCTTAATGGATGGATGGTTAATGGATGGGTGGATGGATGATGAATAGATGGATTGATGATGGATGGATGGATGGTGGATTGGTGGATGGTGGATGGATGGATTTGGATGGATGGTTAATGGATGGTTGGAAGGATGATGGATAGATGGATTGATTGATGGATGGATGGTAGGTGGATGGGTGTATACACAGGTGACAGCTGCTGAGTGGATGTCCAGATACAGGGATGGACAGATGAACACACAGAACGGTGGCATGTAGGTGGCTGGGGCCAGCTGTATGCCGGCTGCGTGAGGGCGGAAACCTGTATTCACTGAGTGCCACCTGTAGCTGGGCACCCATGGGCCCGGCCCTGACCAGGCCAAACTGAGCTGAACCCAGCTCTCAGCTCCTCTGTCCCCTGGCCTGTTTGGAGATATCTAAGAGACTGAGAGTTCCTTGGGGTGGCTGCCTGCCGCATCCTGACCCCACCTCAGCATAGCCAGGAAGGGAGGGATATTGTGGGCAGGGTAGCTGACTGGATGGATGGACAGACGGACAGGTGAATGAATGGGCCCACAGTAGTGGCCAGCATCAGTGGGTGTCACTGCCCAGACATAGGACCCCCGCTCTGCTCGGCCCAGGTGACAAAGAGGGAGGGGTCTGGGCTCAGTGGTGCCCGGCCCACGGAGCCTCTCCCCTTAGGATCCTGGGAAAGGTCTGGCCAGTGCACAGGGTACAGGGTCAGGGTTGGGACAGGGGCCGTACCGGAGGCCTGACCCACACCCTGCCTGCTGCGGCCACACACAAGCTGGCCATTCTTTGTGAGACGAATGCTCACGGTGGGGGGGGGTAAGGGCCTTGGGCTCTCCTGGTGGGTGTCTGGGCTCAGTGGGGGACATGGCCAAGTGGGGTCTGGCAGCGGGCCGCATCCCAGGAGGCTGCAAATCAGATTAGCCAGAGGTCGGCCCAGATGGCTGAATGCAGCTGCAGGGCAGAGCCCCTGGGCTCCTGTTGTCCAGTACCCGAACCCTGGCCAGGCAGATAGCCCTGGGCCTCATGGTGGGGGCAGATGAGCCTTTCTCCTCTCAGGTGCCATTTGGCACCGACTTCTCCCTCCATGGTGACAGGTGGTGGGGGCCTCCACCTGCTGAGGCTGGTGTGCACCAGGAAGGGCTGGGCTGGCCGTGGGCTGTCCCCCGAAGCCTCAAAGATCATGTGAGGCCAAAGGATGCAGCAGGCAGGGCTGGGGACAGTGTCTGAGCGGAAGGATTGCACAGCGTTTCCAGGGGTTTCCGGTGGGGGCAGGGAACAGTGGGGGAAGGGGCTGGGCTGTGGGCCAGGAGTGCGGCTGGGCAAGGGAGTATGGGGTGCAGAGGGCCCCTCTGGCTGGCCCCTAGTCCCCCCAGCTTCCATGGAGTCAGAACAGGGCAGGGAGGTGGCAGGTGGGGCCCTGGGGAAGCTGTTTGCTCAGTGGACATTAATCTCCCAAACAGGAAGGCCGGTGTGAACGGGTGGAGGAGCAGAATGGAGGAACTGGGGGGCCTGGCCCCACACTGGGGGCTCCTCATGGTTCCTGCCCACAGAGCCTCTGCCCCCCACTCCTGAAGCCTCTAGTGCTAGCCTGGCCGGGGTGGGTGGACAGCCCTCTGTGGAGCGGTGGACATGTGGGGCTGTGGGGGTCACAGGCTCCAAGGGGCAGTCAACCTTCTTCAGATGAAGAAGTTGAGACCCAGCGGCAGAAGTGAGCAGCTACAGGTGGGGGTGTGTGTGTCCTGCCTCTAGGTGCCCCCTCCCCAATCTGAAGTGTGTTGGGCTGTATTGGGGGGGGGAGTTGCCTGCATTGGGCACAGATTCTTGCTGAAAAGCCAGGAGGGACAGGCACCGAGGGGAGATGGAGGTCTCCTGGGGAGCCGGATGTGTTGGGGGTTCCCCACTGGCTGGGTGGGAGGTAAGTCCAGGCCAGCCCACCCAGTGGGTGTTCCTGCCAGGCCCTGGGGGACACAGGACAGCCCAGAAGAAGTCCTGGGGGAGGGGGCTTCCAGCCGACCCCCTCTATGGCACCAGCTTGGGAGGCAGGCCCCGCCCCGGCATTCCCCAGCCCTCACCTTAAACTGCCTGCCAACCCCCCGACTTCCTGTGCCCCGAGCTCTGCGGACCCACATTCCTGCCACCTGCCAGCTGCCTTCAAGACAGGCTTCCACTCGCCGTACCCTCCCGCCCCCCCACCTGCCAGGCACGTCCTGGCACGGGCCCCCCAGGGTGCTCAGTGCCACTTCCCACAGGCTCTGAGCAAGAGATTGCCAGACGCAGCCACCCTGGAGGCCAACAAGTCCTTCAAGGGGTCATGGGGTGCAGGCTGGGGGTGGACCGTCCTCTCTGACAGATCTGAACCCCAATCCTGTGCCCAGCCAGGCCAAGAGAGCTCAGGGCCCTGGCCTGAGGGCTTTTCAGGGTGGCCAGGGACCCCAGCTCTGTCCCCAACCCCACCTGGGGATCTCAGGAGGTCAGTCCCCTTGTTGTCACTGACCATTCAAACTCACAGGCCCCTGCGATCCTCCCGGGGACGCCAGGCTGTCCCTGTCCCTATGGGCCACACTGTCCCTGGTCCTGGGTGTGTTCAATGCTATCCCCTCCTGGCCCCAGCACTTTCATCACTCCATCTCCATGACCCAGTTTCCCTCCTTGTCTGTGTGTGGGGGGGCAGTGGGGGCCCTGAGGGACAGTGACCCCTTTTTGAGAGGAGGGAGGTGGCAGATCCGGTGTCCCCAGGGGGCCCTTGGGCGCGTCTGCTAGGGGGCAGGGCTTCCAGGCCTTCAATGGCCACAGATCAGATTCCGGTCCCCCGGGCCCTGCTGTGTGGCCTTTGTGACAGCCGTGGGAACCAGTGTCCCCGCAGGAACTGGCAAGGGTGGCCAGCCGGCTTGGGCAGGGGGTCCCTGCAGGCCTGGAGGAGCAGCTAGGGCTTGTTCTGAGCACGGCCTGCACATGCCTCATCATACCCACACATGCCAGCACATGTCTGAACATACATGTTCGTGTCTACACATGCCTTATCAATTATGCAGGTGCCCAGTCATGCCTGCATGTCTGCATGCCTCACATCTGCACACAGCTGCACACACCTATACATATCTGCTCATGTCTGGTCACACCCTCCCACACCTGCACAGGCAACACAGCACTGCCCGCCAGGTCCACTCTGGGGGAGGCTGCACTGACCCAGCCAGAGGCCACTCTTGCACCTGCTGCCTGGAGGAAAGACCACTGGGTCCCCCTGAGACTCAAGGGGAGCTGACCTGGTAGAGCACACACTTTGCCTGCACCAGGACCCAGATTCGAGCCCCTGCCACCCACAGGGAGCAGCTGCAGGGGGAGCTTCTGGAGGGCAGACAATGCTGGGTGTTTGCTCACGGGGGTGAGGGGGGGGGCACCTGGCTGCCCAGTGATTTTTTTTTTCTGTCTCCAGGGTTATTGCTGGGGCTCGGTGCCTGCACTATGAATCCACTGCTCCTGGAGGCCATTTTTCCCATTTTGTTGCCCTTGTTGTCATTGTTATTGTTGTTATTGCTGTCATTGTTGTTGGATAGGACAGAGAGAAATCAAGAGAGGACGGGAAGACAGAGAGGGGGAGAGAAAGACAGACACTTGCAGACCTGCTTCACTGCTTGTGAAGCAACCCTCCTCCCCGCAGGTGGGAAGTCGGGGTCTTAAACCAGGATCCTTAAGCTGGTCCTTATGCTTTGCATCATGTGCACTTAACCTGCTGTGCCACCACCCAGCCCCCTGCCCACTAATTTTTAAAGGGTGCCCAGGTGTGAACCGGGGCCTCCTGAATTCACAGTACTCCCCTCTCATCCCGATCCACCCTTCATTTTCCCAGAAAGACACCCCCCCTCCTGCCCCCCCCCAGTACTGTCCATGGTGCTAGTGTTGGGGCTTGAACCCAGGGCCTTGCACACAGCACTGCCATGCAGAGGACTCTCTCCCACCCCTGGGTTACTTTCAGGGTGTCTGTCCATCTCACTGTTAGTGACCAGAGAGGGAACCAGGCCTCACAGGGTCACTGGGGTCAGAGAGGCCCATGGCTGCCAGTGCAGATGTCTGACAGGCTGCAGGGTCACACGTGGCACCTCCCAGCGTGTGTGGGACACGTGCGTCCCTGCACATCCCATGACACAGCTGCGGCCTCCAGAGGGGCAGGCACCAGGCCAGGGTGGGTGCGGCCACCAAGGCTTCCTGCTGGCCGCCCTGGACGGAGGGTGGGTTGTGGGGAGGGCGCACTCCTGCTGGCGTCTGTCCCCCAGGTGGTCCTGGCTTGAAGCCTGCTCCAGCCCACCCCTGGGGTTCAGGACATGGGGGTGCTCTGCTGCACCCCCAGGCTCTCAGGACCCTGGCTGCTTCCCACCCTCTGCTGGCTCTAGCTCCTGGCTGGTGACCACTTGATGGAGTAGCATTGGACTGGCTACCATCCACTCACCCAGGACACAAGGGTGGGGGTTGATCTGAGGGCTGCCACCCAGACATCTCAGACCGGTGTTGACCGCCCTGGGGGGCACTGGGGAGCCCTTGGTCCCCCAGCCAGTCTTGAGGCAGTGTCCATGGGCCCACCACTCTGGGCTGGTGCAGAGGTGCAGAGAACCAGCAAGCCGACTTTCAAGGCCAGGGGTGGGGGCTCATGAAAGACATGAGAGGGGGCCGAGTGGTAGCGCAGCGGGTTAAGCGCACATGGCACAAAGCTCAAGGACCGTCCTAAGGATCCCGGTTCGAGGCCTACAAGTGGTGAAGATTTGTAGTGTAGGCACTAAACCCTAGCAATAACCGTAGAAGCAGAAAATACAATATAAAGAGAAGATAAAAATTAAAAAAGGGACGATGTGAGAGAGGAACCCCGAGGTGGCTCACTCGGAAGAGCACAGGTCTTTCTTCCTTTCTTTCTTTCTTTCTTTGCCTGCAGGGTTTTCTCTGGGGCTTGGTGCCAGTGCTGGCACTCGGAGCCCACTGCTCCTGGAGGCCATTTTCTCCATTTTCTTGTCTGCGATAGAGAGGAACTGAGAAAGGAGGGGAGAGAGAGGGAGAGAGACAGAGAGACGCCTGTAGAGCTGTTTCACTGCTTGTGAAGTGTCCCTCCTACAGGTGGGGATGGAAGCTTGAACCCAGATCCTTGAGAGGGTCCTTGTATTTAGTACTACATGCGCTTAACTGGGTTACCGAGCTAGCTTCACAGGTTTTTCTTCCAGGGCATGTGCTCTCTGGGTTGGAGAGAGCTCGACGGGAGCCAACCTGGGCTGCTGCTTATTCAGCAATGTGGGAGAGAGACCAGGAACTCGTGGCAGAGCGGGAATGCAATGCAATGCCTTTATTGATCAGAGACAACGCCTACAAATATAGATATATAGATATAGATATATAATCTTTAACCAGAAGTGGCAAGTGGAAAAAGGAAATGGCTAGGAGAGGGGGTGGAGAAAAGAGGGCGAAGGTAGAAAGCTTCCATAGCAGCTGTTGCGAAGGTTCTAACCAGTGGGATTAACCAATACCCTGCAGGAAGGGCGGGTCTCAGGCAAAACAACAATTATGTAAATAGACCACAGTATCATAGTATCATAGTATCAGCGATGGAGCAGGGGAGTTGGCATAATGCCCAACACTGGGTGAACCACCACCTGCCTCTCAAGCACAGGTCTTTCTGCATGTGAGACCCTGGGTTTGAGCCCTGCACCAGGAGAGCTTTATGGATGGCTGGATGATGACTGGGACTCCCAGGATTGTTCTTGACAGGGCTGCCCCTGTGTCTATCCTCTCCCGCCAGGGATGGCCCTCCCAGCTCAGGGCACCCCAGATCCAGGGCAAAACCTCTCCTGAGTCCTTTCTTCACTTTCATCTCCAAAGCCACTTTCATCTTCTTTTTAATATTATTTTTTATGTTTTTGTCTTATTTTTTTAATTTTTATTATCTTTATTTATTTATTGGATAGAGACAGCCTGAAACTGAGGGGATGGGGGAAGTAGAGAGAGAGAGAGACAGAGAGACCCTGCAGTCCTGCTTCACCATTTGTGAAGCTTTTCTCCTGTAGGTGGGGACCAGGGATTTGAACCCGAGTCCTTGGGCATTGTAACACATGCACTCAACCAGGTGTGCCACTACTCGGCCCCATTTTTTATGTTTTTATTTATTTATTATTGGATAGAGACAGGGAGAAATTGAGAAGGGAATGGGAGACAGAGAGGGAGAGAGAGAGAGACACCTGCAGCCCTGCTCCACCACTTGTGAAGCTTTCCCCCCTGCAAGTGGGGACTGAGGGCTTGAACCTGCATCTTTGTGCACTGTAAAGTGAGCACTCAAGCAGGTGTGCCACCACCTGGCCCACAAAACTGCTTTCTTTCTCCAAATCTGGCACTGGGGGAGGGGAGAGTCTGTCTTCACAGGGACACCATGCAGCCATGTTCACCGCCCCAGCTAGGGGTCCAGAGGCTGCCACTGCCCCCACCATGCCAGAGGTCTTGCATGGCCAGCGGTAGGATGGAGTGTGTAGTCCTGGGCCTGTCCCTCGGAATGCAGGGAGCCCTACCTGCCTCCATGGGGAAGATGGAAGGAGGAGACCTGCCCTGCCCCCCTCGCAGCCTCAGGTCTGGGCATGAACCCAGGGGGGCAGGAGGCACTGGGAAACCATCCAGCGGGGCCAGGAGCTGGTTAGTGTTGCCCCGGTCGGAAGGCGCCTTCCGCCACAGCACCCGTGCCAAGCCCGCTCTGACGCCGGCCAGCACCCTGGACACCACGGGGCGGCCCGGGGGTCCCCCAGCTGGCCCCTTCATCCTGTGCCCCTGCCTGGCCACACAGAGCCCCGGCCCTGGCTCTGGGGATTGTCCTGCCCTGGCTTCCCACTTCTGTTCCTGGGCATTGCGAGGCATAGATGCAGACAGCAGGGCGGGCAGCTGTCCCCTGTCCCCCTGCCCGGCAGATGCAGTGGTTCAGCTGGCTGCCACCTGCTGACCCGCTTCCAGCAGGCCAGGGGGGGGGGGGGTCAGGGTGGGCGGTGGGAACCAGCTCCTCTCAGCCTCCCAGCCTCTGCAGGGCGCTGTCAGCAGGCTCAGGTGTCCTTGTCTCTTCCCTCCTCGGCCAGAGGGACAGTCCCCAGGGACAAGGTTCCAGGGGGCCATCTGGCGGTGGCTCTGATGCCACCGCTCCTGTCTCCCGGGGGCTGGGCATCCAGGTGTGGCCTGACCCTTCCCATGACCCTGTGTCCCCAGCCCTGCAGCTACTTTGAACACTTCCAGACCAGACTTCAACGGGCCAGGGCTGCCCCGCCTGTCCCTCTAGACTGGCCTGGCCTGACGGGGAGTCTGGGGGCACTGAGGCCACCTCCAGGGACTGGCAGCTCCAGTCCTGGGCTGCCCTCTGGCTCATGGTCAGCTAGCTGGCCACTCCGTGACTCAGTTTCCCCACCCTCGAGGGGGCTCCTGAGTTGTAGCCTGTCTTGGGCCTGGTGGCGCCCACAAGCCCTTCACTCTTCTGCTCCTGGAAACACTCACTTCTGCAGAATGTGGCTTCATACACACGGCTCTGGATGGAACCCGGCTTCATCCATACAGACAGACTGACAGACTACAGGGTGGGGAGGGGGCTTCACAGGATCTTTGTCAGGTGCTAGAGCCCCACCCCTTGTGATAAGGCGTGTTCCCACTGCAGGTGGGGAGCCGAGGGCTGGAACCGGGATCCTTGTGAGGGTACTATGTGCATTTAACCGGGTGTGCCCCCTACCCACCCCCTCCCCCTGTTGCTTTCTTTTAAATTAAAGATTTAATTCTTTAAAGATTTATTTTGTTTCTTTTATGAGAGAGAATTTACTTGGCAGGGGGAAGGGGAGGGGGAGGGAGGGGGAAAGCCGCACTATGGCCTGCTCTGGCAGGCTCTGTTGGAGCTCAGAACCTAAGGCCTGGGGGCCAGGCTGCACTCCTCAGGCTTTAGGACTTCTGCTTGTGGGGAGTCCGGTCTGCACCCTTCTTCTCCTGCACAGACCATCTGACTCCAACAAGGCCTGGACAAGCCTTTCTTCTTTGGGGTCTCCAAGGCCAGTGGGCTCCCATTCCTGAGCTCCAGAGGCTAGCTCTCAGGACAAATCACCCAGGTCCTGTGCTGCCAAGTTACCAAGGGAGTGGCTGAGGTGGGGCAGGTGGGGCAGGAGGCAGCATGGCTGGGCTGCTCCCTCCCCATGGCTGCTCCCCATGGCTGTTTGGACACCCCCTGCAACAGGCCTCATGCCCACAGGGGCTTCCATCTCCACCAGCCGGGCCTCCAGGGCCCCTCAGTGGCCACACAGCCAGCAGGGCCCCTGTCTTGATCACTTTCAGCCCCGGATCCAGACTGGGACAGGTTCCAGGGGGGCTTTGGGACAAGTTCCAAGTCAGGGACTATGGAGCAGTGGGCTCCTGTCACAGGGAAGAAAGTGCACACCAGCCAGACCAGGGCCAGAGATGGCCAGGCCAGACTCTTGGGAAGGCAGGGGACAGAGACAGGCTCTGGGCTAGGGAAGGAACTGACTGCCCCACAGCTGGGCCTTCCCGCCACTGGACTTGGGGGGAGAGGCTTGGGGACCTAGGGACAATGCAGGGACAAAGGGCCCAGGCGCAGGGGCGGGCTCAGTGGCCTCCGGGAACCCTGTGGAGAAGCCAGGCTCATTGGGCACTGCCATGGGGACCAGCCTGGGGTGGGGGCTGGACAAAGGGGCCCTGAGGATTAAGCATGGCCAGGCAGCCTTGCGGGGATTCCCTGGCAACGGAGGGGAGGGGAGGGGAGGGGAGGGGAGGCTGGAGGGGAGGCGGGAGGGCCCAGCCTGTGTTAACTGGGGGTGAGGGAGTGTTGTTAACCAGCTCCCAGCCATTGAGATGGGAATGTCACCATTGGGCCTCAAAGTCCAGGGCTGGGGAGTGGGGGGGAGCAGGTGCTGGCCCTTCCTCCTATGCCCCCAATCTTGGCCCCCCCTCCCGCTCCCGATCCCACAGGCTGGGGAGCCCTATGGGGGGGAGCCCCCTCTCTCAGTACCCTCAGTGGCCAGAGCTAGACAGAGGGGCAGAGAGACTCCAGTCAGCACCCCAGCTGCCCGGCCCCACCGCCAGTCCAGCCCCGGGTTCTGGGTCTGACCTGCCCCTGACCCGGACTCAGAGTGACTGCTGGGGACACCAGCCTGAGCTGGTGCCCACTCTGTCCCCTGGTCCACTCCTCTGTGCCCAAGACACAGCAGGGGTGACTGCTCCCAGCTAGGGGGCCTATGTGGGGTGTCCTGCCCAGTATAGGGAGCCCCCCTAATTTGAATTAGGGTGGACTGGTGGGTAAGGAAGCTGGCCAAGGCCTCTACACAGTGGGTGAGGATGGCAGCCCCTCCTTGGTAGGGCCCAGACTCCGGTGGTGGGAGACTCCTGCAGCTCTGGGAGGCTGGGAGTGGGGGAGGACCCCAAGAGGGGGGACACAACAGGTGTCTAAGCCTCTGCTGACATAGGATGACAGCCAGCTGGCAGACCCTCACCCCTTCCCCTGGGGACAGAGAGAGCCAGCAAGGGTCTCTGGGCAGCTGGTTCTGTCCCTGCTGGGAGCTTGGGCAGTCCTCCCATGGGCCATGGACACTGAGCCTGAGCCATCACCTGGTCACCTGGTCACCTTCAGGCTCTGGTGGTCACAGTACAGCCTCCATGTCACCCAGCAACCAGTTAGAAATGTCCTGTGAGCTACAGCGGGGAAGGACCCCATGGGGGCCTTTAGGAGCTGGCTGGACACCCCCACACCACCTGCCTCTGGTGCTGGGTTTCTGAGCCCAGCTGCTCACCACTGGCAGGGGCTGGGGGCTGAGAAGAGAAGACTGTCCCCAAGACAGGCGGGCCTCCCCCCCCCCCACCTCCCCCCATCTGCCATCTGCCCCTGTCCATCCCGGGAGAGGGGCCCACATTCCTGCACTCACATCTGCCCCCTTCCAGCAGATGCCCCCTCCCTCCCTCTCTCCCTCCTTCTCCTGTGTCTGGGGAACCTGGATGGACAGTGCCCCTCCTCCTGCCTGTCCCCCATAGCCCTGCTGGGGCTCGGACCCCTCTGCCTGGAGGGGGACCAGGAGGAGGAGGGCAGGAGCTGGGGAGCACCCCATCCTGTGCCGTGGCTTCAGGGCTGCCCCCCCATGAAAAGGGGGGAGTAGCCCCCTCCAAGAAGGCCCTTCTCACAGTTCCTCAGACCCCAGAGAGGACGCATGAGAAACCAGGCAGGGTACATAGGAGGTGATGGGGGACGGGGGCAGGCCCTGCAGGGTACATAGGGGATGGTGGGAGAAGGGGGGGCCCTGCAGGGTACATAGGGGGTGATGGGGGACGGAGGCAGTCCCTGCAGGGTCCATAGGGGGTGATGGGGGACGGAGGCAGTCCCTGCAGGGTCCATAGGAGGTGATGGGGGACGGAGGCAGTCCCTGCAGGGTACATAGGAGGTGATGGGGACGGAGGCAGTCCCTGCAGGGTCCATAGGAGGTGATGGGGGATGGAGGCAGTCCCTGCAGGGTACATAGGAGGTGATGGGGACGGAGGCAGTCCCTGCAGGGTACATAGGAGATGGTGGGAGAAGGGGGGGTCCCTGCAGGGTCCTTGTTGTGTCTGAGCCTCTGTGTCTCAGGTTCTGGTCACGGGCGGGGGGGGGGAGGTGACACCCCAAGGTGGAGCTGCTGGAGCCCAGGGTGGGGGGGCAGGGCCCTGGGGGAGCCACACTGCATGTCACTGGAACACGCAGCCTGTCTCTCATGCACCACCACCCCCCCTATGATGATGGTGGGCCCCTCCTCCTTTCTCCCCTCAGCAAAGCAGTTGCTTGAAACTAATCGAATTTTCCGCCTGGGAAGGACTGAGAGTTAAGGGGGTGGGGAAGGGAGCTGGTTAACGGGGGTCACCCCCCCCCCGCCCTCCTCCTGCAGTGGGTGGGGTATGTCCCTCCCACTGGGGGACAGGGGACACAGGGCACTGTGTCAACCCAGCAAGGTCCTGCCTTCATGGGGTGGGGGGGTGAGGAGGAAGATCTGGGCTTTACCCCAGGTATGGGGGCCCAGTGTGGGAGATGGAGGAAGTCACCCCAGGGCTCCCCCAATGGGCCCCAGGCCACCCAGCAACACGGTCCTGGGGAGGAGGGGGGATCTGTGTGCAGGGCAGGGGGGCTGCAGAAGGGGATCCAGCCTCTTTGCACCCCCTTGGGGACACCCCCTGAACAGGGTGACTCCTATTTGCTGGGGACCAGTGCATGTTGGGGTGCAGTGGGGGGCCACATTGCCCCCCTATGAGGAGCAGGACAGCTCCCCATCCTCATCCACTTGTTCCTGGGGAGCTCCCAGGTCTGGGGGCACCCTGGCAGAGGAGCAGAGTGAGGCATGGCACTCCTCATGGGTTGAGATTACTAAGAAGTAGGGCTCAGAGGGGGGTGGCTCCCCATCTGGCAGCTGATACCAAGGCCCCTTGCTCCCAGATGCAGGTGGGTGGGGAGGGTCCTGAGGGTCTGCCCAACCAACCCCCCCCCCCGGCAGCCCCAAGGCTGTCCTACCCCCACTGCCGTGCAGGACACCTCTGTTCCTGTCTGCCACCCGGGGGGTCTATGGGTGTAGGCAGCCTCTCTGCAAAATGGGGATCAGGGGTGTGTGAGTGAGCCTAGTACTGTTCAGTCAGTCCCAGACCTAGCTCTGACCCCACCCCAGCCCCATCCCTCAGCCTCAGCCAGTCCCCCAGCCTGGTCCCCTCAGCCCCATCCATCCACCAGCCCACCCCCAAGCTCATCCCCCTGCCATGTGTGTCCCTCGAAGCCCCAGCCACCCCAGCCATCCAGCACCCCACCCCCCAGCACCCCAGTCCTGTCCCATTGGGCAGATAAGCTGGCTGGCTCCCCCAGACCCATCCCCCCAGGTCCCCCCAACCCCATCCCAGCAGGCAGATAAGCTGGCTGGCCCCCCAGCCCCGTCCCCCAGCCCCCGTCCCAGCGGGCTGATAAGCTGGCGGGTGCTAAGCAGCTGTCTTGGCAGAGCAGAGGGCGCCTCTTCAGAGGCATATTTTCCCATCAAATCATCCTGGGCCCCCGCCCAGCCCTCGCCCCCAGCCAGGGACAACGGCCACCAGGGGTCTGGGTTGGCCTTTCCCACAGCCTCGGCCAGGGTGGGGAGGGGCAGGGAGCCATGCGGCCTGCAGCCCCCACCCGGCCACGTCCCCTGAATCTGAACCACACAGGCCCCCGACCCACAGACAGAAGCCCTCCACACCACAGACAGATGCCCCCCACCTGCAGACACACGATCCCCACCTGGTCCAGTGCCCACATGTCCCCAGAGTGGGGTGGGGGCAAGAGGGGTTGAGGGTGGGCACTTCCAGATAGGGGCTAGGCAGAAGGGAGACTGTGTCCCCAGAACTCCTCCAGGATCCCCCCTTGCATACTCCACCCCAAGGCAGACAGCTGGACCACGGGCCTATGAGCAGATAGATGAAGGAAGGGTGGGTGGAAGGAAGGGTGGGTGGAAGAAAGGGTGGGTGGAAGAAAGGAAGGAAGGAAGGAAGGAAGGAAGGAAGGAAGGAAGGACTGGTAGGTCCTGGGTGGTTGAGTGAATGGATGGATGGATGGATGGATGGATAGTAGATGAGTAGATGGATGGATGGATGATGAATGGACAATAGATGGATATTGAATAGTGAGTGGTGGATGGATGGATGGATGGATGGATGATAGATGATGAAGGGATGATGGATGAATGATGTATAGTGGATGGGTGATGATGGATGGATGGATGGTGGATAGATGATGAAGGGATGATGGATAGTGGATGGTGGATGGATGGATGGATGGTGGATGGATGATGAAGGGATGATGGATAGTGGATGGTGGATGGATGGATGGATGGTGGATGGATGATGAAGGGGATGATGGATAGTGGATGGTGGACGGATGGATGGTGGATAGATGATGGATGGATGATGGATGGATGGATGGATGGATGGATGGATGGATGGATGGATGATGGATGGTGGATGGGTGATGGATGGATGGATGGATGGATGGATGGTGGATGGATGGATAATGAAAGGATGGTGGATGATGGATAGTGGATGGTGGATGGATGGATTGATGGATGATGAAGGGGTGATGGATAGATAAATGATGGATAGTGGATGGGTGATGGATGGATGGATGGATGATGAAGGAATGATGGATGGATGGATGGATAATGGATAGTGGATAGATGGATGGATGGATGGTGGATGGGTGATGGATGAAAGGATGATGGATGATGGATAGTGGGTGGTGGATGGATGGATGGATGGATGATGGATGGTGGATGGATGAATGAAAGGAGGATGGAGTTTGGATGGATGGATGGATGATGGATGGTGGATGGATGAATGAAAGGAGGATGGAGGTTGGATGGACGGATAAATGGATTGTGGGTGGGTGGATGGTGGGTATTAAAAGGGTAGGTGGACGGAGGTGACCTTTGGGCTGAGGAGCAAGGCTGACCCCTGGTGCTGACCCTTGATCTAGGCTCAGGCTTTGCAGGCACAAAGTTCAGATGTAGACACTCTGCCCCTTCCCAAGCTAGACCACAACTTCCAGGGCACAGTGTGCTGGCCGGAGCCGCCCAGGGCCGAGGGCTCTGCTGGGGGTGGGGTGCTCATTGCTTGGAGCAAGAAGGACACAGGGAGCCCTCAGCATGCAGCACCACTGACCTGGAGGGCTGAAGACACTCACACTCTCCCCCCTACACCTACACATGCACACACATGCACACAGTCCTCACTACGCTCTCACCTGTGTGGTAGTGGGGGCCCTGCTCGGTGGATCAGGGGTTCAAGTCCTGGGTGGGGTGCAGAGGCCGTGGGGGGAGGTGAGGCTACAGGGGGTGTGCTTGGGGCTCTGACCACTGGGCTTCCTCCCTCGTACCCCTCTGGGGACAAACCATAATTAACTTCTTCCTGTTCGGATCATGTCCATGTCCAAAAACATATCTTCAAGGGCGGCTACAGAGGAAGTGTGGTTTAAGGCCTCTAGCCTCTTGTCCCAGCCTATGCCAGCCGGGGAGCGGGGCAGGGACAGAGGCGGTTGGTGGCCCTGGTAGCCCTGAGGCCCAGCACACTGGCCCTGTGCCTCGTCTGGGGAGGGGGGCCGCCTCAGGAATGGGAGGGAGGGTGTGGGCTGGTGTCAAGGGTCCCCACTTCCTCCAGGCCCCATTGGCCAGGCCCAGCTCCCATCCCCATCCCTGGAGGTGTCCCCTGGCTTGCACATGGCATCTTGCTCTTGCCCCAGGGTTCGCCATTGGCCGCCACTTCCCCTTGGACTCCCAGTGAAACAGGGCTGCAGGTGTCTCTCTTTCTGTCCCCCTCTCTGTCTCCTCCTCGTCCTCTCTCAATTTCTTTCTGTCCTATCCAATAAAACGGAAAAAATGGCCACCAGGAGCAGTGGATTTGTATGTAGTGCTGGTATCAAGCCTCAGACAACCCTGGAGAGAAAAAAAAAAGAAAGAAAAAGAAAAAGAAAAGAAATGAAGGGGTGGGCACATGAGTGGGTACCATGTACTCCTGGATGGACAGGGGTCCCTTCAGTCTCCAAAGTCCCCCATCCCCAGGCCCCTCTCCCCAGCATCCCAGGCTCCTCTGTGTGGGCCCTGGGGCTCCCAAGGGCCAGGCTCCCCAGGTAGTCTCCCCCCTCCCCGCACTGATTGGGATGGGAAGCTGCACAGGCCTGGAGTCACCTGGGATTGGTGACCAGGTTGGGAGGGGCACGGCCTTGCCCGCAGCTCAGTGCTGTAGCCTCGGCCAGTTGTGCTTCAGTTCTGTCCCTGGAGAAGAGCAGGGAGGACGGGCTTCAGCAACCCAGGGGGCTGTGTGGGGTTCCCTCCCTATGCGTGCCCGTTCTCATGTTCAGTGCCCTCCTGGCCACACCCCAGCTCAGGGGTACTGCCCTCCCACCACTGGGCAGCCTGGCCTGGGGTGTCTGGTGGCTTCCTAGTTTGGGTGAGCACTTGGGAACCCCTCTTCCCTCCTTGTTCCTCCTTGGGGTTCATAGCTCCGCCCTCCTGCCCCAGATGTCCTGGAACCCTGGAGCCAACTCAGGGAGCTGGTGGCTCCCCGGGGCCTCCCCCAGACTTGGTGCGTGAAGTGGGATGGGGTGAGGTAGTATGGCTGCCTGTCTGGAGCCTGTCGTGGGGACTGGCCTCTCAGAGTCCCTGGGGTGGGGGCTGGGTCACCACCGTCCCTTGAGGCCCCCCGTAGATCCCACTGCCACCCCCAACCTTTCAGGGGACACTGGTGCCTCTTGGGGTGGCCTCAGCCCTGCCCCCACCCACCCCCTGCCTCTCCAACCCCCCCCCCCACAAGGCCCTGGCAGGCTCAGTGCCTCTGATCATCCGTCCTCACCTTCCCCAGGCTGCCCACTGTCACCTGTGGTCTAGGGTGGGGTCAGCCACCTCCCTGCCCACAGAGACAGCCCTCCCCTACACCTTGAGTCCCATTCGCAGAACCACTAGGGCTGGCACGTTCCAGCGGCCACAGCTGACACCCAGGGGCCACCCAGGCCTCCCTCAGCCCTGCGTTCATGCTGGGGGCTGAATATCATATCATTGACAGACCTGGGTGGGGGAGGGGGGCTGAACCCTGCTCAAGCTCCCAGGGCTGACTGCACTCCCGGTACTTCCTTCCCAGCCACTGGCTGTCTATAAACTGGGTGAGGCCTGGAGTCCATCTGCAGAAGCCATCAGCCCCCCTGCCCTGCAGACAACTGGGTTCCTGCAGCCGGGAGTCCCCTCTGGTGGGGACCCTGGAACCACTCAGAGAGGATGAGGTCAAGATCCCCACGGCCCTGGTTGGATGTGCCCGCACGCTGCTCCATCCGGGGCCATGGGGAGACCCAGCCCTCCACAGCAACACCCCCAAGAGCTTTGGGGGGGTTGTCAGAAATTCCCTCAGGTCTGGGCTCCCTGGGGGCCCCTTGGGGGGGTCATCAATGACTCTGCTCCCCCCCCAGGGCTCAGCCTCTCATCAGTGAGACTCAAGCTTGAAATTGGGGACCTGGGACGCTCAGCCAGGGACATGGCCCCAACTCTGTCTGCACCCCAGCTGCCACGTGTATAAAACAGAGTTCTGGGGGCTGGGTGGTGGCTCACCTGTTTGAGCACACTGGTGGGGACGGGACGGCCCGGCTCCTGTACCCCGTCAGCATACACCCACCCTCAGGCTCCTGCCTGGAGCCCTCACAGTCACCCAGAAAGCAGCACTGACTTTGCTGGCTCCTGACACCCCTGGGAGTGTAGCCTGCCCCACAGCTGGGTGCGGGGTGTGAGGAAGGCCCCACCCACCCAGGCCCTGGAATGCACTGACCACTGGCCTCTAATCCCTCTAGTGGTTTCGCTGAGTCAGAGCCACTGGGGCCCAGACAGGGGCACAGGCTGGGGGTGGCTGGCTCTATGCCCCCCAGGTGCCAGGGTGGGTGGCACTGTGCCCCGGGCCCCTCTCCCCACCCACCCTGCCTATAACCCGGGCCCCTCTCCCCACCCACCCTGCCTATAACCCGAAGGCTGCTTGCTGGACGGACACATGGCTCTGCAGGTGTGTGGGGAACCCCCCCCCAGCCATGGGAGGGCAGGGGTGGGCCGGTTGTCACCATGTCGCCCCTCTGTTGACAGTTCGAAGCCTTCTGCGCGGGCGGTCTGGCCCCAGGCTGGACCCTGCTGGTGCAGGGTCAAGCGGACTCGGCTGAGGACAGGTGAGGTAGGGGTCCGGGGACAGGGAAGGGGGCTACCCGCTGGCACGCTCACATGCCCAGCTCCCCAGGTTTGAGATCAACTTCCTGTCCGAGGCTGGAGACATTGCATTCCACGTGAAGCCACGATTCTCCTCGGCTATGGTGGTGGGTAATGCCTTCCTGAGGGGGCACTGGGGGCATGAGGAGACGGCTGAACTCTTCCCAATGGTTCTGGGCCAGCCCTTCCAGGTGAGGGGGCTCGGGGACGGGGCAGGGGGCTGGGGGGCCAGGGGAGCAGCCCTCACTGAGGGGCTGCTGTGTGCTGTGCCCCCACCCCTCCAGAGTGGGGTGCACCCAGGCAGGGCTCTGGGGGCCTTGGGGAGAGGAGCTTCTGGTGGGTGGCATGGGGGGTGTCTGGGGTCATCCCCCCAGCCCCCAGAGGCTCTGGTTCCTTCCCCCTCCCACAGATGGAGGTCAGCTCGGACCCAGGGCACTTCCTGGTGCGGGCCCAGGAGCTGGCTCTGCTGCGATTCACCCACCGCCTGGTACCACTGCCCTCGGTCACCCGCCTGCAGGTGCTGAGTGACCGGCCGCTGGGCCGCGTGGAACTGACCCGCAGGGGCCAGGCCTGGGGGTAGGTGATCCCAACTCTGGGCAGAGCCTGGGGACCCTGCAGTGGGGAGTGCCAAACCCTGTCCCCACCCAACTCTGGGCTGGGGAGGGGTCCCCTGGGTGGGGCTGCTCCTTGGAGGGGCCCCTGGGTGGGGGGAGGCCCCTGGGTGGGGCTGCCCCTTGGAGGGGCCCCTGGGTAGGGTTGGCCCTGGGTAAAGGGGGGTTTGGATGGGGGGAGGCCTCTGGGTGGGGGTGGTCCTGTGTGGGTGTGGAAGGCCCCTGGAGGTTTGGGTGGCCCTTGGGTAGGGGTGACTCTGGGTAGGAAGGATGCCCCTAAGTGGGGAAGGGGTGGCCCCTCACTGGCCACCAGGACTGAGCCTAAACCTGGGTGTCTGCAGTGAGGGAGACTTCTGAGCTGTGTCTACCCCAAGAGGAAGCCCTGCCTTGCCCGGTGGCCCCCACCCCAGCTGTGCCCAATAAAACCTGAGCACCCACAGTAAAGGCTGGAGCCTGACTGGGGCTGTAGGGATGAGGAGGAAGGCCTGATTGGTGTGCAGGCCTGGGGAGCATTCATAGGACATCAGACAGGGGCCCCAGGCCGGCAGCGGTCAATCTGCAGGGAGGCCCTGCTTCCTGTGGGAGAGGCCAGGCTTCCTGTCTCTCAGGCCCACCTGGAGGAGACGTGCGGGCCCTGTCCGCCTGGCCTGTGTGACCCGCCCTGTAGGCACACTCCTGGAGTCTCTACCTCAGAGAACAGAGCCCCCAAGGGAGAGGTGACGTGGGGAGGGCTCCCAGAAGTTTCCATCAGTGCAGCAGTCACCTGTTTGTTCCTGTCTGTTGGCACCCACCGCCCAGCCCCCATTGTCTGTCCTCTCTCTAGGGACTGTCAGTCTGTCCCTAGCTGGAACCACCATCGGCCCCTTCACCCACAACCCACTTGCACCAGTGGACACATGTTCACGTATCTGGACCTCTCACTGCTGCTCAGCTGGCTTTCACTCAACTGGAGAGACAGAGACCAGGATAGGGAGAGAGACCACAGCCCTAGAGCTCCCCCTGGTGCTGTGGTGCTCCCATGTAGTGCTCGGGCTCTAATTTGGGTTGCATAAACTGCAAGGCACATGCCCCACCCAGTGAACTCTCTCCTTGGGCCTCAATATCCTAATTACCTACCCATCTGTCCATCCACCTATTCATCCATCCACCATCCTTCACCATCCACCCGTCCATCTATCCATTCACCATCCATCCATCCATCCACCCATCCACCATCCATTAATCCATCCACCCTCCACCATCCATCCATCCATCCATCCACCCATCCACCACCCATTAATCCATCCATCCTCCACCATCCATTCATCATCCATCTATCTACTATCCATCCATCCATCTATCCATCCGTGAGACATGATCGGCCTCTGCTCCCATCACCATCCCCTGCCCCCTCTCTCTAAAGGAGGGGTGGGTGGAGGTCGTTTCACAAGTAGTGAAGCAGGTCTGTAGGTGTCTATCTTTCTCTCCCCCTCTCCATCCCCCCTTCCTCTCAATTTCTGGCTGTCTCTATCCAACAAATATAACTTTAAAAAGAAAAGAGAAAAAGAAAGAAAGAGAGAGAGAGAGAAAGGAAGAAAGAAAGGGGAAAATGAACTAAGCCAGGGCACTGCTCAACCACATGTGATGGGAGATCGAATCCAGGGCCTTAGGCTTGCAAGCCCACTGCTCCAGCCACTGCACCACCTCCCAGGCCCCTCTGTTACAAGAATTTGAGTTTGCCAACGTGAGCTCTGCTAACAGTTTGGGGGCACTCTGACCCCCTCAGGTGAGGAGCAGCAGCCACGCTGGGCAAGGGTCCCGCAGAGAGGGCAGCTTCAAGGATGTGGGGGCCCGGGGCATGGTGAAGGGGACCCTGAGCTGCTGCCCAGCACATCCAGGACATGAGGAGAGGCCGTGTGTTCCTGGACAGACACACGCCTGACAGTGGGCACCCTGACCGGCCTCCCTCAGCCCTTCGCCAAGCCCCAGCCCCCAGCTGGTGGTCACTCAGACAAGCACATCCTGCCATCCTCACCATGGAGACAGGCCACCCACCACTCAGCCCAGACAGGCATGGCGGGTGCCCAAGCTGGGCTGGCACAATGGCCTGTGTGGCTGTGGTTGGGGGGCCTCACACTTTCCCAGGCTCCAGCTGCTTGGCAGAAGGGGAAACTGAGGCAGAGCTTGGGACACAGCCAGTGACCTCCCAGGAGCGTGGTTGTGGTGAGCCTGGGGGCAGGGAGCAGCATCCTGGGGTGTCAGAAATGCAGATAGGTGGTCTGCCATGCCACATCTGTCCCAGGGATGGGGAGTAGGGCAGAGGCCTCGGGCTCAGAAGCCAAACTCAACTCGGGGGTTGGCTGCAGGATGACTGGTCTCATGCCTCAGCAGAGGGGGGTGGGGGGCAGGGGCTGCGCTGGCTGCTGGAGAAACAGGGTGCTGAGTACATTCCAGAAGTGGGCTGGGGAGGCTCAGGCCCAGCTCGGCTCCATCTCTTCCCCCAAGAGCACCTTAGCCTTGGCCTGAGTTCTCTGGAAGCCCTGAGCCAAGGCTGCCCCCTGGTGGATGCAGGGGCACCGGGTTGGCCCACAGCCACCGCAGGGCTTCCCAGAGAGGGCGGTGGGGGTCTGGGGGCCTCAGTCACAGCCCCCACTGTGTGGGGGTGCCCACAGGATCGCGGGAGGCGGCCCAAAGCCTGGCCCCACCCTGGGCAGAGGGAAGCATTGGGCTTCTGCACCCCAGTTAAGACTCCTCCGGATGTCCACTGTGGCCCTCCAGCTGTGGGTGAGGGGTTCACGGACTCTCTGCGGGACTGGCTGCGCTCCACCTGGCTGTCCAGGCTCTGCACTGCCCACTCCTGTGACCATGTTGTTCTGGAGTCTGGAGGAAGCCAATTTCCTCCCCAGCACCCGCCTTGCCAGCACTGAGTACTCAGCACCCCACCCTCAGGACACAGGCTACCCTGCAGAACCTGCCTCTGAGCTCCTCACCCTCAAAACAAGGGGACCTGCCAGAGAACTCTGAAGCAGAGGCCAGATTGGGAGGGCTTCTACTGAATGAGCCCCGGTCTGGTGTCCCCTCCCCATGGGGTCCCCTCCCAGCAGTGCTGGAGTTCTGAACATTCTAGAACCAAATGGTCTCCAACCAAGCCTTCTGGGAGCCCAGAGCACCTGCCAAAGCCTTGGGGTAGGGCACAGACATGACAGTGTGCAAGGACCCGGGTTCAAGCCTCCAGTCCCCACCTGCAGGGGGAGCTTTGTGGGTGGTGGAGCAGGGCTACAGGTGTCTCTCTCCCTCTCTGACCCCCTCCCTCTCAATTTCTGTCTCTACTTGAAATAAATAAAAATATAAAAAACAAGTAACTAGCTGACTCTGTGAGCCAACAGACTGAGACCCTGTGGACTTGTGGCCTGAGGTCCCAGGCCCAGTGTTCTGGACGACAGAATCAGGGGGAAGCAGCCAACCAGCCCAGTAACTCCATGCTTCCCACCAGGGGCTCTGGAGGCACTTCTGGCCTCGCCCCTGTGAAGTAACAGCTGAGGTCTGAGCCAGGCCCACTCCCTCCCGTGCAGGGTAACCCCAAACCACCCCAGTAGTGGCACCCAGTTGGGGTGTTGGGGCCACACTCCACAGGCCCAGCAGCCACCCTGGGGACCAGGAATGGAGTGACCCTGGAATGCGGATGAGGAGGGGTGCTGGGGAGCGCTCTCTCTCTTCTTCCTTCCCCCAGAGCCCTGCTCAGCTTGGCTGAGTGTGTGTGGGGGGCTGATACTGCCCCCTCTCCCCCACCCCCCAGCACGCCGTCCCTCTCCCTTTCTGTTACCAGTGTCACCATTACCTCCGGGCTCTGTGCTCCCATGATTCCTCAGTTCCTGGTGGGCTGTTCTTTTCTAGATAAGTGTTGGGAGCGAGGCAGTAGCGCACCTGGTTAAACACACACATTACAGTGCGCAGGGACCCAGGTTCAAGCACCTGGTCCCCACCTGCAGGGAGGAAGCTTCAGGAGTTGGTGAAGCAGGGCTGCAGGTGTCTTTGCCTCACCCCTCCCCTTTCAATTTCTCTTTGTCCTATCCAATAATATATATATATATATTTTTTTTTTAAAGTTCTTGCTGAATTTTTTTTCACCCTTATTGTTATTGTTGTTGATGTCATCATTATTGGATAGGACAGACAGAAATGGAGAGGAGGGGAAGACAGAAGGGGGAGAGAAAGATAGACACCTGCAGACCTGCTTCACAGCCTGTGAAGCAACACTCCCCCCTGCAGGTGGGGAGCTGGGGGCTCGAACCGGAATCCTTATGCCGGTCCTTGCACTTCACGCCACGTGTGCTTAACCCACTGCACCACCACCCAGCTCCCCTTGTAAATAAAAGATTTTTTAAATTTTAAAAAAATATTTATTCCCTTTTGTTGTCCTTGTTTTATTGTTGTAGTTATTGATGTTGTCGTTGTTGGATAGGACAGAGAGAAATGGAGAGAGGAGGGGAAGACAGAGACGGGGAGAGAAAGACACCTGCAGACCTGCTTCACCGCCTGTGAGCAACTCCCCTGCAGGTGGGGAGCTGGGGGCCCGAACCAGGATCCTTTCACCAGTCCTTGCACTTTGCGCCACTTGCGCTTAGCCTGCTGCGTTACCACCCGACTCCCAAATAAAATATTTTTAAAAAATAGAGAAAGGGAGAGATGATAGCACGGCCTCAATGCTTGTGAAGCTTCCCCTTACAGGGCCTCCCAGGCAAGGTCTGGGGGCTTGAACGGCAATGTGTGCCCTGGAGGCCGAGAGCTGTGGCTTGGATCCCCATCTTTTCCCTTTCCTTCCCCTGAGGAGCCCAAGGGGCTTCAGCAAGAAAGGGTCTCAGGGGCGGGGGTGTCCCCCCAGCCCACCCAGAGGCTGGGAACGAAGTCAGAGCCCTGCACATGCGGCCCACCAAGCTGCCTCCTGGGCCTAGATTCTTGATTCTTTTATTCAACGTAGAGACAGAGTGCACAGCTGCCCTGCTCCACCGTGCCCAGGGCTCCCCTGGCTGTCCACGGTGCTCCCGTGGGGTCCCTAGGCAGGCACAGGGCCTGCTACACACACATTAAGGCACAGGTCCCACTGGGTGAGCTGCCCCCCAGCCCAACACAGATGGATGGACAGAGGGCATGGCTGACCGGGCCACCCCCCCTTCAGGACCCAGTAGGACGGCTGGCTGACTTTCCCTCCACTCTCGAACCCTGGCCACCCCAGTCGAGGTATCCCTGGCCGCTCCAGTGGCTGTATCCCCGACCCTCCCTGGGGGTCCAGCCTCCGCCCTCTAATAGAGGGCGCCTCCTCCTGGCTGAAGGCAGCCATGATACTGCCCTCCAGGGGCGTGGCTGTGCCCCCATATGACCCCCGCGATCTGTCAGTCTCAAGAGCAGCCCAAGAGTCCCACCTCCTGCCGTCCCTGGGGGATGGGGGGGGGTCCCTGTCGCAGAGCCCAGGCGCAGCACAGGGGACACAAGGGCGCCCCGGGGAGATGCACGCCTCAGTCCCTGAGCAGGCTCTCGGGCTTGGGGTAGCCGAAGAGCAGGAAGTCAGGCTCGTAGAGCTGGTAGAGCTGGCGGCGCCAGGCCAGCGGCACCTGCGCAAACCAGCCCTGCTCCCAGCTGCGGGCAGTGCGGTTGCGGTAGCTGGGCGGGAAGCGTAGGCCGGCGTCAGCTTTGAGCAGCCGCAGCAGAGCGGCCGCGTCCTGCTCCAGTGTCTCCAGCTTGCCCACGAAGTCGTAGTCAATCTGGCAGGGGTGGCACAGCCGGTGCACCTGCCGCCAGTGCTCATTGAAGGGGCCGCCGCGGGCCTCGGTGCGCGGGTCCAGCAGGTACTGCACGAAGTTGGCGAAGCTGACATGCAGCCCGGCGCGGGCGGCCTCGTGGGCGGAGGCGGGCGGGCGTGTGCGGTTGGCGTAGAGCCGCAGCATGGGCACCGCAAAGCGCCGGTAGAATTCCTCATTCTCCAGCTGGAATTTGCTGCGGAAGGCGGAGATGAGACGCACGAAGGGGTCCCGCACGAACAGGAACTTGGTGTAGGTCTGCAGGCGCGCCCGCACCAGGCCCCGCGCCAGCCGGCCATGGCGCCGCCAGAAGCGGCCGAGGGTCAGGTGCGAGCTGGCGTTGTGCGCGGCCTCACGGGGCACGGCCAGGGGGTCCCGGAAGGGGGCGCCGGCCCTGTCGCGCAGGCTCTGGCTCAGCACGATCATGACGCGTTTCCAGTTGGTGCAGGCCACCTTGGGCACGTAGCAGTAGATGGCGCCGTGCCGCTCGTCCACTATCAGGTGGTCCAGCTCGCGGCTGGGGATGTCGTCCAGGGCGCGCCGGGTGGCCGCGAAGGCAAAGCTGGTGTTGGCACACAGGGCCCGCAGCCTGCCCCGCCGGGCCGCCTGGCGCGCCGCGGGGTCCTCGGGGTCCTGGGGGTCCGGGCCGCGGGCTGTCCAGTCATAGCCGCGCACGCTCTCCTCTGGGCCGGCCGGCGCATCGGGGAAGGCGGGTGGCGTGGGCGAGGCGGGCACGGCGGGCGGGCGTGGGCCGGCCAGGGCCAGGCGCAGGGTGCCCACACGGTCCCAGTACAGGACGATGAGCAGCCCCACCAGCAGGCAGCCCAGGGCCAGGCTCACGCGGAGCAGCCGCGCCTGCGCCATGCTGCCCCCGGACGTGGCGGCGGGCAGGTGGGCGGCCGGGAACCTGCGGGAGCCACAGACAGGGACATGCATGAGGCCGGACTGCCGCCGAGGAGCTGCCATCGAGAAGCTGCCGTGTATAATCTCCATCATCTGGGAGTCTGGCAGTAGCGCAGCAGATTGAGCGAGGTGGCGCAAAGCGCAAGGACCAGCGTAAAGGATCCCGGTTTGAACCCTCGGCTCCCCACCTGCAGGGGAGTTGCTCACAGGCGGTGAAGCAGGTCTGCAGGTGTCTTTCTCTCCCCCTCTCTGTCTTCCCTTCCTCTCCCCATTTCTCTCTGTCCTATCCAAAAACGATGACATCAATAACAACAATAATAGCTACAATGAAACAACAAGGGCAACAAAAAGGAATAAATGTATTTAAAAAACCTCCGTCATCTTTTTTTTTTTCTTGCCTCCAGGGTTATCGCTGGGACTCAGTGCCTGCACTAAGAATCCACTGCTCCTGGAGGCTATTTTTTTTCCATTTTGTTGCACTTGTTATTGTTATTATTGTTGTCATTGCTGTTGTTGTTGGATAGGACAGAGAGAAGTGGAGAAAGGACAGGAAGACAGAGGGGGAGCGAAAGAGAAGACACCTGCAGACCTGCTGCACTGCTTGTGAAACGACCCCCCTGCAGGTAGGGAGCCAGGGACTCAAACCAGAATCCTTACACCGATCCTTGTGCTTTGCACCACCTGTGCTTAACCTGGTGTGCCCTTTTTAACCTGGCCCCTTTTTCTTTTCTTTTTTTTTTTTTTTTACCAGAGTCCTGTTCAACTCTGGCTTATTGGGGTGCTGGGGATTAACCTGGGACATCAGAGTCTCAGGCATGAAAGCCATTATGCTATCTCCCCAGCTTGTTAACTTTTTAAATATTTTATTTATTTATTGGATAGATACAGAAATTGAAAGTGGGGAAACAAAGAGACACCTGCAGTTCTGCTTCTTCACTTGTGAAGCCTCCCCTCTGCAGGGGCTTGAACCCAGGTCCTTGACTGTTCTCACGTGCACTCAACTAGGTGTACCACCACCTAGTCCCAATTTATTTATTTTCCCTTTTGTTGTCCTTGCTGTTTTTTATTGTTGTAGTTATTATTGTTGTTATTGATGTCGTCATTGTTGGATAGGAGAGAAATGGAGAGTGGGGGAGACAAAGAGAAAGATAAAACACCCGCAGACGTTCACCGCCTGTGAAGCGACTCCCCTGCAGGTGGGGAGCCGGGGGCTCAAACCGGGATCCTTACTCCGGTCCTTGAGCTTCACGCCACATACGCTTAACCCGCTGTGTTACCATCTGACTCACTTTTTTTTTTTTAAATAGAAGCAGAGAGCTACTAGGTAGATCATTTGGTAAAGAGCATGCTTTGCTACCCACAAGGGCTTAGGCAGCACATGGGAGCAGCTTCCTGGGGGAAGCTTCACAAGCACCAGGCAGAGGAAGGTCATGTCACAGCAGTTGTGCCCGCTGTCACCCAAAGGATGATAAGACCTTTCTGTCTCTCTCTCTCTCTCTCTCTCTATATATATATATATATATATATATATATATATATGGGGAGGAGGGTGAAACAGCGACAAGGAGAAACACCTGCAGCACTGCCTCACCACTAGCGACGTTTCTCCCATGCTGGTGATGAATGGGACTTGAACCCAGATCCTTGTGCATGGTAACGTCAGCTTGTCCAAGTAAGTCTCCACCCGGACCCCTTCAACTTCTCTCTCTCCATATATATATATATTATCAGATAGAGACAGAGAGAAACTGAAAGGGGAGGGGAGAGGGAAAAAGACACCTGCAACCCTGCTTCACCACTCAATGAAGTTTTCCCCCTGCAGGTGGAGATTAGGGGCTCAAACCTGGGTCCTCTGATTCTAGTTACTTTCCCTTTTTATTTTTATAATATGATATTAATTTCTTAGATTTTTAAAAATTTTTAAAAATTATTTATTTTCCCTTTTGCTGCCCTTGTTGTTTTATTGTTGTAGTTATTGTTGTTGTCGTCATTGTTGGACAGGACAGAGAGAAATGGAGAGAGAAGGGGAAGATAGAGAGGGGAAGAGAAAGAGAGACACCTGCACACCTGCTTCACCGCCTGTGAAGCAACTCCACTGCAGGTGGAGAACCGGGGGCTCGAACTTGGATCCTTACACCAGTCCTTGTGCTTTGCAAGGGGAAGTAGAGATAGAGGAGGAGAGAGACAGAGACACCTGCAGCCCTGCTTCACTTATGAAGTTGTCCCCCTGCAGGTGGGGATCAGGGGCTTGAACTCAGGTCCTTAAGCACTGTAATGTGAGTGTTTGACCAGGTGTGCCACCACCTGGCCCCCTTTTTTTTAATTCTTACTTCAGGATTCACAGCACAACGTATACTCCATGAAACTCAGTGCTTGGGGGTGGGGTGGGTTAGCATAATGCTTCTGTGAAGAAACTTCATGCTCTGAGGTACCGGGTTTAATCACTGGCACTACCATTAACCAGAATTGAGCAGTGCTCTAGTAAATAATAAGAAGAAGAAAAAGCTGGGGAGACAGCATCATAGTTCTGCGAAAGACTCTCCTGCCTGAAGCTCTAAGGTCCCAGGTTAAGCAGTGCTGAGCAGGGCTCTGGTCTCTGTTTCTCTTTCTCATCAAAATAAAATATATTTATCACACCAAAGTAAAAGACTCTGGGGTGGGGGTGGGTGGGTGGGGAGAATACAGGTCCAAGAAGGATGACAGAGGACCTAGTGGGGGTTGTAGTGTTATATGGGAAACTGGGGAATGTTATGCATGTACAAACTATTGTATTTACTGTTGAATGTAAAACATTAATTCCCCAATAAAGAGATAAAAAATAAATAAATAAAAATAAAAAATATTTTTAAAAAAAACACCCACTGCAGTCTGAGCCCTGTCAGAAGCCCAGGAGAGGGCTGGACAGACAGCTGGGCAGGGAGCAAGAACTCGCACTCCTGGGGCCCCAGGTTCCATCCTCGGCCCCTGCAGGTGCAGACCCGAGCCCTGTGCTCTCCCTCTGCCCCTGCCCACGCCTGGCCCAGCCCAAGCAGGAAGGTGACCGAGGCACCAGGCTGGGTGGCTGCCAGTCCCTGACAACCGTATGCCCAAGCCACCCCATGCTCACCCAGATGCCAACCATCGTGCTCAGGGCAACTTCCCCTTTGGTGTGCCAGTGACCATAGTGGCCTTCCTGGCAGAGGCGAGTCAGGAAAGATGGCTTGGAAGATGCTCCCCAAAGGGGTGACAGACGAGAGCCACCTCAGGCCTGCTGCCTGGGGCTTCTTACTCGGACCTTTAAGGGAAGTGGGGGCGGGCTCCTGGTGAACCGCATGTCCCCGCATGTGGGGGAGCCGAGGTGCTGGGCACAGTGGGAGCCTCCAGGCCAGCACCCAGCAGGTCTTCAGCAAAAGGCCGTCGACAGTCACACCCAGACCAGAGCTGGCACAGTCATGGTTCCTGGAGCCAAAGCCCAAAGCTCAAACCTGGGGCAGGGACCCTAGCCTCTACCAGGGGTGTGTTCAAAGCCCCCTCTCTGATAGGTTGGAGGATGAGAGAGAGGAGACAGCACAATGGTGATGCAGACTCTCCTGCCTGAGGCTCCCAGATCCCGGGTTCAATTCCCAACTCCACCATCAGCCAGGATTAAGCAAGGCTTTGGGTATAATAACAACAGTAACAACAACAACGACTATGAATAAACACAACTTGGGAGGCGGCATGCTGGTTCTGCAAAAGACTCTTATGCCTGAGGCTCTCAGGTCCCAGGTTGAATTCCAAGCTCCACCATGAGCCAGAGCTGGACAGGGCTCTGGCGTGTCTCTCTCATCTACTCACCTACCTATCCACCTATCATCTATGTCTCTTATTAAATACATAAATGAAATATTACAAAGACTCTCTTGTCTCAGGCTCTGAGGTCCCAGGTTCAATCCCCAGCACCACCATCAGCCAGAGCTGAACAGGGCCTGGGGGCAAAAGGAAATTGTGTGCTAAGGTGCTGGGAGACAAGAGGGCACAGCCAGGGGACAAAACAGGACAAGACAGGAGAACAACCGCAGCCACCGGGGAGATGGGCCGGGAGCTGGGGAGGAAGGAGGGGGCCTGGGGGGCCCAGCTCCTGACATGCTTGTCACCCACAGTCTGGGTGTCCCTGGGTCTGTCTCCCGCCCTCAGTGCAGTGGCTGGTGTCACCTCCCCTCACCTGGGCCCGCCTCTCCCCTCTCCCGCTGTCCCTCTGTCCCCAGTTGTCCCTCTGTCCCTGCCTCACCTCTACTCCTGCAGGGGATTCAGTGGCAGGTGCTCCACTCTGTGCCCTGCCTGCTGTCTATCTCTGGAAGGCCTCTAGCTGTCTGTCCCTATTCTGCGGAGAGAATTTAACAGCCCGGAGCCCTGAACGCAGGGATGGGGGGTGGGGGTCCGCTCTGAGATCCCAGGCCAGGCCCTTCCTAGGGGCTTCCCCTTGGCTCTCACCCCATACTCAACTGTCACCCACCCCTGAAATGCAGCCACGGAGTGGGCACTGAAACCGCCACGCAGGGGTGGGTGGGCGGAGGTGTGTGGTCACCGCCCTGGGCCCACAGGGGGACACCCACCCTCTGAAGAACCCCCAGAGCTGTCAGGGCGCCTGCAGTGACAAGGTGGCAGGTCTCTCCCGGGGAGGCTGCTCGCCTCCTGTCCACACAGAGGGTCCTCAGAGGAGCAGCTGTGGGCCCTGGGGGCTGAGCTGATGACGGGCGGCCGCCACAGCAGCACTCAGAGCACCCAGCACCATCTCTTCATGGGCGGGGGATCCGGCCTCACACACCCGCTCTAAAGAGCGCACAGCCCAGAGCCGCCCACCCTCTGCCCCCTGGAAGCTCCCCCACCCCGGGCCCCCTCTGCCCACCGCAGACCTCTCCCTTCAGCCTGCGCCCCACCCACAGCTAGGAAGGCCCACACCCCCAGGGCCTCTGCCCGGAATGTTCCCTGGGCCCCGTCCACACCGGCCGTGGAAAACTCCAGTGGGCGGGAGCCAGGCTGGGCGCCTGTGACGCTTGCTGACTGGGCCGCTGATGCTGAGGGCGTGGGGACCCTGCCCGGGATCCCCTTCTGGAGCACAAGCCCCGCAGCTGGCCAAAGCAGCCTCCCGTCCTGCCCACTGGGTGCCGGGCAGGAAGACACATCCCACAGCCACTGTCCACGGAGCCGGGTGACCCGAACACGGGGGTGGGGAGGAAGTAGCGGTCTGCGGCCAGGGGGCGGGAGGCTGAGCCCAGGGACCCGCCTGCAGCCCAGGTGAGCCCTGGGGAGGCGGGGGCAGGACCCACCCAGTGAGCCCTGGGGGGGGGGGGCAGGACCCACCCAGTAAGCCCGGGGGGGGGCACAGGACACCCCCCAGTGGGCCCTGGGATCCAAGGCTGTGCCGTCTATCCTCAGACTCCGAGAAGCGGGGCAAGTGCAGTGAGCACCCCCTCGACCGCCAGCACCCGCAGGGACCCCCGACCACTCCCCCGCAGACACCACCCAGGGCTCCCCGCACAGCCCGCAGGAGGAGGAGGGGCTCAGAGAGGGTGCAAAGCCAGCCAAGGTCTCACAGCAAATGGCTAGCCGGGGACCCCAACCTTCCAGCCTGGGACCCCCTCAACCTTCCAGCCCGGGACCCCCCACCCTCCAGCCCGGGACCCTCCACCCTCCAGCCCCGGACCCCCCACCCTCCAGCCCGGGACCCTCCACCCTTCAGCGGGGACCCCACTTCCTGCCGGGGAGGCGGACCAGTTCGGACCCCCCGTTCCCGCCCGGGGGTCCCCCAGCCCCGGCCCCCAGCACTGCTGGGCCCCGCCCGTACCCTCACCTGCTCCGCCGCTCGCCCCGCGCACCCTCGGGAGGCCGCCCTCCGCCGGCCCCGCCCCGCGCCTGGCCCCGACCCCCAGAGAGTCTCGCGAGAAGTCGGCTTCCGAGACTGAAGGCTGCTAGCCCTCAGCGCTCGTGCACAGATCTCGCCCCGCCAGCCGCTTCGTGGCGCCATATTTAAGGCTCGAGAGGCCCCGCCCATACACAGATGGGACGCCCCTACCTAGAGGCCACGCCTCCTCACCAGCCGTCGATCACACCCCGAGGCGCGGGGCTGCGCCGAGGGCTAGGGGTCAGCAGAGCAGGGTGTCAGGGGCTAAATCCAGGAGGTCTGGGAGCCTTGGTCTGGGATCCGGGGACCGAAGCGGTCTGGGGTCCAGGGGCAAATTCCAGTGGTCTGGGAGCCAAGGTCCAGAGTCCGAGGTCAGGGGAGGAAGAGACCAGCTGGGTGACGGAAGCCAAGTGTCCCTCTGGATCAAGGAGCTGACCTGGGGACCAGACAGGTTGCACAACCTGGTGGACGTTCGAAAGCCTCTGGATTGCGCTCTGTAAATGGCCAGTGCCACAAAGAGCAAGGATCCCAGTTCAAGCCCCCGGCTCCCCACCTGCAGGAGGGTCTCACTTCACAAGCAGTGAAGCAGGTCTGCATGTGTCTTGTCTTTCTCTCCTCCTCTCTGTCTTCCCCTCCTCTCTCCATTTCTCTCTGTCCTATCCAGCAACAACAACAGCTATAACAACAGTAACAATAACAACTACAACAAGGGCAACAAAATAGGAAAAATGGCCCCTGGGATAGTGGATTCAAAGTGCAGGCACCAAGCTCCAACACTGGAGGCAAAAAAAAAATTGCCCAGGGCCAGTGGATCCCGAGCAAGGACAATTCAAGCACTTTCTGCCAGAAGCAGGTTTCACACCTTCACATTCATGTAACGGAGGGACTGTGTGCCCTGCAGCTCTGGGGGGCTCTCCCAAGCTGGCATGGACCCCAACTTCCAAAGCTGAGGTGACTTTCTTGTGTCAGCCCCAGAGTCTGGCCTATCATGTGTGCATGGGTCACAGCGCTGGGGAACTGGATAACAAGCACAGTGCAAAGGCAGCAACAGGTCCTTCCTTTTTTCTTTTTTAATATTTATTTATTTACTTATTCATGAGAAAGGAGGAGAGAAAGAAGCATGCAACACTCTGGTCCATGTGCTGCCAGGGATTGAACTCGGGACCTCATGCTTGAGAGTCCACTGCTTCATCCACTGCGCCACCTCCCAGACCATGAATACGCCTTTCTCATAGGACATGGACTCAGTCCACAGATGGTTCACAGTGCAGGAGGATCTGAGGGAAGGGCTGTAGCAAGCTGCTTCAGTGAGGACTCACAGGTGAGACAGAGGCCAGCTCCAGCCCCCTCTTTATTTTTTATTTTTTTAAATTTTTTATATTTATTTATTTTCCCTTTTGTTTCCCTTGTTCTTTTTTCTTTAATATTTGTTTGTTTCCTTTTGTTGCCCTTGTTGTTTTATTGTAGTTATTATTGTTGTTGTTATTGATGTCGTTGTTGTTGGATAAGACAGAGAAAGAGAGAGTCGAGTGGTGGTGCAGCAGGTTAAGCGAGTGTGGCGCAAAGTGCAAGGACTGGCTTAAGGATCCCGGTTCGAGCCCCTGGCTCCCCACCTGCAGGGGAGTTGCTTCACAAGTGGTGAAGCAGGTGTCTGTCTTTTTCTCCCCCCTCTCTGTCTTCCCCTCCTCTCTCCATTTCTCTCTGTCCTATCCAACAACGACGACATCAATAACCACAACAATGTTAAACAACAAGGTCAACAAAAGGGAAAATTAAAAAAAAAAAACAGCGAAAGAGGAGGGGAAGACAGGAGGACATTTTTCTTATTTTTTAATAAGAGGGGGAGACAGAGAGGGAGAGAGACACCCGCAGCCCTGCTTCACCACTCGCGAAGCTTTCCCCCTGCAGCTGGGGACCAGGGGCTTGAACCCGGGTCCTTGTGCATTGTAACCTATGCACTCAACCAGGTGCATCACTGCTGGACCCTCCAGCTGCCTCTTTCTTCTGAGGGTGGCCCCCAGAGGCCGTGGGGAGGCTGCTCTCATGGGGCTCCAGGGTGTTTTTTCTCTCCTGATCCGAGTGTAGCATCGGAGCCCAACCCTGGGCTCCCTGGGAGGCTGGGCTCAGAGAGGGACGTTGGGACAGGTTGTGGGGGGCACCCCTCTTGCCCTCCCTATCCCCCTGGCTGGCTTCTCCAGGAGCCCATGTGTCCCCCACAGCCTGGGCCTGGCTTCATGGGTGTTGCTGTAACACTCTCCTTCAGAGACAGTGACCCTGGACTTGGTGGGGCTTGTCTTATCCACTGAAAGTGCAAGGAGGGAAGAGTCCGGACCTCTTTCAGGAGAAGGACTTCTGCCGGCTGAGCTACCTTTACTTCGGTCTCCTGGGATGCTTGGCACTGCCACCATGCTGCCTTCTTGGGTTGCTGGGCAGCAGCGGGCTTTGGTGGCAGCTCCCACTGTCTGTGGATCCTAGAAGGGATGGAGAGATGTCAGCCAGGGGGAGGGAGCTCGCCTGGTGGAGCATGTTCAGGCCCCAGCACCACATGGGAAGACACTATAACCCTGGGGGAAGCTCCATGGCTGGTGGAGCTGAGCTGTGGTGTTTCCCCAACTCTCCCCTCTCTCTCAAAAATAAAGAATGAAAAACTGTGCCTGGAGAGGTTACTCAGTAACCTGGGTGTGCCCCCAGTCATAAAAGAAAGAGGGAGGGAGAGAGAGACAGAGAGAGGAGACAAGGCCGCGGCGGCCCTGGTTCAGCGCACACATCACAGGGCACAAGGACCCAGGTTTGAGCCCTTGGTCTCCACCTGCAGGGGGAGCTTCATGAGCAGTAGAGCAGGGTTGCAGATGTCTCTCTATCTTCCCATTCCCTCTCAATTTCTCTTTTTAAAAATTTAATCTTTTTATTTATTATTATTTGTACTTATTTGTTGGATGGAAACAGCCAGAAATTGAGAGGGGAGAGGGAGAGAGCCGCCTGCAGCCCTGCTTCGCTACTCGTGAAGCTTCCCCCTGCGGGTGGGGACCGGGGGCTTGAACCTGGGCCCTTGTCCACTGTAACACGTGTACTCAGCCAGGTGCACCACCCCTGACCCCAATTCTTCTTTATCTCTATTCAAGAAAGAGGAAAGGAAGTTGAAGGCCCCTGCCCCCACTCCCCACCCCCCTGCCCTCCCTCTGGTCTGAAGCCTGGGGACCCAGCAGCCCAGAGCAGGGCCGAGCGTAGGGTCCAGGGAGGCCCTGCATGGACAGGCCAGCTTGGGGAGGGACAGGGCTCCCCTTACAGGGCCGCCTAGGCCCTCTCTGCCCCAGTACCAGCATCCTCTGGTGTGAGGTCTGTGGGAGAAGGTGCGGTTCCGTCCCCTGGCACTGACCTCGCACATCCCATGGCAGGAGCACCGGCCTGGCGGGACAGCTACTGTGCCATAAAGAGCTGGGGAGGGAGAGACTGCCCTCGTCTGCGGACACGGAGACAGAGACAGTCACACCAGGGCAGGGCCGGAGCCAGGTGCAGCCCCTAGTCTGACATCTCTGGGCCAAGGCACAGTGCCTCCTCTGCCCTGCCCTGCCTGGGCCTCACCTCTGCAGACACCTGCCGGTGCCCAGTCCAGCTCAGAGGAGCCTCTGCCTCCCATCTGTACAGCCACCAGGTGCCCCATCCCCGCTGCCTGTCTCGTTCTTACTATGCAAAATACTCCCTCATAGTCCAAGGACCCCCAGATTCCTAGAGGGTCCTCACACCCCACACACCTGCCCAGGCCCCAGGCTCCTCCCCAGACCCCTCCCCAGGACCCAGGCTCCTCCTCAGACTCCTCCCCAGGACCCAGGCTCCCACAGCTACAACCCTAGAGTGCAAGGCCAGCTGGCGGCTACAGCCCCAACTGCACCTGTCTGTAGGCTGAGGCTGGGCTTGACCTTGGAGGCCGAAGGGACAGCGGGCAGGAAGCTCTTCCCAGGACACTTGGGCAGCTGCAGGAGCACGGGGGCCAGCAGGTGGTCGGCAGGGGCCTTGGGGGCAGCAGGCGGAAATCTCTCTGCTGCCTGGGGTGGGGGGACAGTCACACAGGGACAGTGAAGTGAAGTGAGAGGAGCAGCAGGAGCAGAGTAGCTCATGGGCAGGGTGTTGGCAGCCCCCAGAGTGAGTGAGCGAGCGAGAAATGAGTGAATGAGTGAGTGAGAGTGAATGAATGATTGAGTTTGGGAGTGAATGAGTGAGAGAAGGAGTGAGTGAGTGTGTGAGTGAGTGAGAGAGTGAGTGGGTAAATGAGAGTAAGTGAATGAGAGTGAATGAGTGAGTGAATGAATGAATGAATGAGTGAGTGAGTGAGTGAGTTTGTGAGTGAGTGAATGAATGAATGAGTGAGTGAATGATTGAGTTTGGGAGTGAATGAGTGAGTGAGTGAGTTTGTGAGTGAGTGAATGAATGAATGAATGAGTGAGTGAATGAGTGAGTGAGTTTGTGAGTGAGTGAATGAATGAATGAATGAGTGAGTGAATGAGTGAGTGAGTTTGTGAGTGAGTGAATGAATGAATGAATGAGTGAGTGAATGAGTGAGTTTGTGAGTGAGTGAATGAATGAATGAATGAGTGAGTGAATGAGTGAGTGAGTTTGTGAGTGAGTGAATGAATGAATGAATGAGTGAATGAGTGACTGAGTTTGTGAGTGAGTGAATGAATGAGTGAGTGAGTTTGTGAGTGAGTGAATGAATGAATGAGTGAGTGAGTGAATGAGTGAGTGAGTTTGTGAGTGAGTGAATGAATGAATGAGTGA